>NW_019640829.1:0-36419 GCF_000599845.2 Trichogramma pretiosum | reverse complement strand
TAAATAATGTCTACGTCCATATCACTTTGAAAACTACGGTTCTCGTCCGATCACCGAATATAAGCAAAGTTGAGCGCGGTTAGTACTTGGATGGGTGACCGCCTGGGAACCCCGCGTGACGTAGATACTTCTCCTTTTGATTTTTTGGACGATATTTTTGTCAATTTTTTTTGCGACATTGCCTACTAGTTTATTATTCTTTTTGTTTAATATCATGCGTGTCCTGGATCAATAACATATGCTCCATAATTTCAACCACAATTTTTCTTTAATTTTAAGTATGGATTGCTACGAAGTTGTGCAATATAATTCGCTTCATTATATGCATCGGAAGAAGCCCCTCGGGCTGAGATTTGGCCTAGATCTTGCCCGGAACATAGTCTAAAATACAATTTGAAATGCTTCTCCTTTTGGTTCTTTAGGCAATATTTTTCATTATATTATTAACTTTCAAGATATAACTTGTTATTCAACTTTTTTCTCGATTAAAATCGAGACACATTATAAATGGTTAACCAGTTATTATCCCTACAATCCATTATTTAATTATAAAATTAGTGCCTGAATCATTAACTTTAAAAAATTATAAAAGTTAACATTGAAAAAAACTGGTAAACATACAGTAGACTTTTCTACTAGGAAGAGCGTCTCCAAAAATGAAAATGTATAATATCCACAAACGCTGTACGTGTGAATCGCTTAGAGTATTATAGTGGGAAACGTTACGTATGATAAAAAAAATACACAATTTGCCATTAGAAAATATCGATTTGTGCTCGATTTCCTTGAACATCGGTTAAAAAGCTCACAGCTCGACACAATGTATAATACTATAAAACGTCGCGTCGAGTTGATCGATCAGACTCGAGAGACGCTCCGCGGTTCAAGTGCGTATAATGTATGAACATGCAGCAAAATGATATATCGAAAAAGAAGTCGCACGAGGCAAATCGCACAATAATCGCCTTTTTGTTCTTGAATCGAGCGCGAATCGTCGACGGGGGTACAAAAAAATAGGAAAAATAAAAATCGCACAGAGGAAAATAAAATTAAAAAATAGTTTCTAAGCGCGATGGTATAATTGTACGGCTCGAGATATCGATAAAGCGTCGCTGACAATGTAAGTAGGATTATTATCGAATAAATAAAGCGCGCATATGTATAACAGGCGTATTGTAAGCGTATGAGATCGTCGCGGAGACGTATAAAATATTGCAACGGTAAAATCATCGCCGAGCCGAGGCGCGAGAGCTCCTTATCGACGCGAGCTCGACGTGTATAAAATTCAATGTTTTGTTAATTAATTGTTATTGAAACTTTGTAGGAGATCGGCTGCTGAGATAAGATTCGAGCGATATTTGTCGGGAGAATTGTTACGCAAATCTGCTGCACGGCTTCGGCTCGATTCGACTGCACACGCACTTGTATAGTGCAAAATGAGAGAAATACAAAAGACTCATGCACAATTATCTTTCTCGTCGTTTTTTTCTCTCCGCACACCGAGTCCCCTTTCGAGTTATTAAATGTACTCGCTTGTGAATATATAATATACACACCGAGAGATCGCAGTACGACAGTGACACCGGCGGCCCTTCGACCGCAACGTACCCGTGTCCTTTTTCGTTTTTTCTCTTCGCCGCATCTACCCCAACGATCTTCTCTCGCGCCCGTGGTGGAATTTTATAATGTGCGTTCGTCGGAGCCATCCCGTTTTCACGCGCTGTCGACACGGAAGAACATTAGAGCGCAAGTGCAATATGCAACGCATTGCCATTTGCCAGCGAGATACAATATGTTACATATGGTGACCGAGTATCGCTTTGGCGCAAAGTCGCTCGATAACAACGAGATAATCGCCCGCAGCGCATCGCACGTATACAATTACGCATGTATAAATGCAACTGCAGTTGGCGCAGCGATTTTTGATTCGATCGCGATCGATACGGCAATTAACGTCTTTCATATTGGTCTCGGGCTGTATTGCGATCGTAATCAATTTTACAGATGGGACAGCAGCGCGGCGATTTCGCGGTGTATTCGATCGCCGAATCAAAAAGCTCGGTTAATCAAATTTGTCGTCAAATTCGTACGCGATATACCGAAAGATCCTCGACGCATCCACGAATCCGCGTTCTTACGGGGTGATCTCGTATTTGCGTGTATTATACAAGTAATATATGAAATCTCGAGAGCGCGTTCGATTTTTGCCCCGATCTTTCTCGGAGCGAGATGCAAGCCAGAGGTCTCGTTGTAGCTCGATAAGGCAGCAGCAGCTGTATACATCTCTTGGCTCGCTGCGGCTCACTGAAAGATCAGAGCGCGACTTTATTTATATAATAATAATAATGCGATACTGGAAACTGCACTGCTGCTGCTGCTCGGCGCGCACTACTGCAAAATGCTCGAGACGCACAGATCACGCCAATACACGATTGGGATCGCTGCGCGCGAACTGAGCTCGCTAAACTTGTAATAATGTATACAATATGCAGTGCCGATCGCAGTGCAGTTACAGTGTGCAGTGTGCGATGATTTTTTTCTCACGTCGATAAGGCGTTGACGCGCGACACTCGAATGCACAAGTCGACCGATGCACGGGACGTGGCGCGTAGATGTAAGCCCCCCCTTGATGTAATGTTTCTAAATAATTATAAAGTAATGAGTAAAGTACAACTGGCAACTATGCTCGACATTATAATTCGCGAGGGGGGAGCATATGATATTATGTTCGGTGCAAGAATTCAGAGCCGAGCTTTCAAAGCAGCCAAATATTTTCAATATTGTGTTAACGAGTGTGCATGAAAATGATCGATTCGCGCAAGGCCGATTGGCACCAAACGTATATGTAACGTATAAAAATGTAAACGTAACGACAAGTGCATATCGTATATATTTGTTGATGCGCGGATTGACGCGTCGACTCGAGATTTCGAACAATATGCGTCGCGCTGCCGCACGTGGCTTTTTCGAGTCACCGCGACGAGGTTCACGGCCAATCACGACATTATAGGTACATAATAAACAACATATACAGGAATAGACTCACAGCAGTCCAAGCTCGGGACGATGTTTTCCAATAATAACAAAGGCCGGACTCAATAATCTCAAATCTGAGCGGAGGCGATGTCGCGTCGCCGCTCGGCGATTCTCACATTTCTCTCGCTCTCTCAGCTCTCTGACTCAGTCTCGTCGCGCATGGATGCGAGCATAGTCTTATCGCCGTATTATTATTGTCTCCCGAGCGAATCTCTTTTCTTCGATTTTTGCAGCTCTCGATCGCCGGCTGCATACACGCATATTAAAGTCGCGAGTCAACCGATGGATCCTAATAGGCGACTATCTGTGTGTAGCTTCGCGAACATACATCTACACACGTGATTTACGAGCAACGACTCGCGTCTAATATGCAACGAAGCACAGATTATCACTTAAAGGAGAGCGAAGAATCGTTAAAACTCGCGCGCGCGTCTCTCAATTGTCGTCTCGTGTGTTGTGGAGAAAACGACGCCTCGACTCTCTCTCTCTCTCTCTCTCTCTAGCACACAAACAACCCACACACAAAGAAAGACAGAGAGACAAGCTTTTATCAATTGGTTAGTCAACTAAAGCGATACGATTAGTTATGTAATTGTTCTTCCTGGTACAATTGCAGCTATGTTTCTTCGTCTTTTTTTTCAATGCGACACGCACGATGATCAATCGTTAGTAAAACGAAAAAAAAAAAGAATCTTCGATTGAATCGCCGAGACTCGAATTCGAAAATTTACTGGCGTAACGCAGAATGCGGCGACGGTTAGCCAGCCCGCGCATTTTCAGTATTTTGCAGTTTGCACCCCCTGCCGCCAACCGCTATTCAACTTATGAGCTGATGACCGAACAGTCGATCAAGTTTTTGTAAATCAGTTTGGATATTCTTCTTGTTTCACGCTATTGTAAGTTTCGGTAATGCAAGTGTGTCGCGATAGAACAAGTGAGAATCGTTGAAATGTGTGTTGTGCTGCGTTCTACTGTGCTGTGTTGTGTTGTGTAAAGTGTTTTTGATAATGGCTAATAGAAAGTCGTGTAAGCTCGAGCCAAAGATGGTGTATCAAAAGTGCAGTGAATTAGTGTTAACGGCTACTCACGAGTTCGAAGTCAAACGGCTAACGTTTCCATTTCGTCCATCTCAAAGATTATTTTATACTTCGCCGTTACAGTCCAGTATCATTCCACTGAAATTCAAATTTAACCCATTTTGAAAAGTGCATACCAGACTTTGCATAAAGTATGCGTCGATTATACTTACATCTTTGGCTAAATTTGAATGGAACGCTATAAAAGTATAGTACATCACGAAGTAAGATTTTTAAGTATACATCATTATCCAGCTTTTATAGATCACTTTTAAATTTAATCAGATGATAAACTGATTGAGTATTCTTAAAAATGTAACCGACTATTAGTAACTGCAATACTCCACTTATCCAATTGCGATACTCGAATATAACCTCAACTTTCGTCCGATAATGTTACCGACCGTCTAACAAGATGTCGGTATTCGTACCCACCGTATGTATTCTCCGTACTTCTTCGTGTTTTTTAACGTTGACTGCATCTTGCAGATGGCATGAGAAACACATAAGTCACGGAAATAAAACATAACCCAAGTCCCAAGTACCCTCTACGATATGGCAACCCTTGATTAGACTGAGATGTTTACAACACTCGGAATCGATTCTTTTGTTTTTTAAACAATATAATACCTCTTAGCATATCATAATAACAATGGCTAATGATCGTGAAGTGTTGCGTGAAATATGGGAAGGTAAAGTGCCTGTTTGTTTTCAATTAGATCCAGAGGAAGTATATGATTTGCAGGCACCTGATCCATTTTATTTGATGGTGCCTAGATTAAGTTATTTCCCTCTTTGTACAGATAAAGTAAGTTTTCATTAAATTTTGATTGAGAATAGTCTGAACAATATAATATGTAATTTATTATACCTTTTTTATTATAGGTCAGAAAACACTTTATGCGACACGTACAGCAAGAAGGACAAGACAAGCCTGAAAATGAAATGTGGCTAGAATTTAACGGAATACCATTGAAGTGGCATATACCAATTGGTGCGTTACTGGATCTGTACCATAATGATGTACAGTTGCCTTGGAATATTGTTGTACATTTTAGGAAGTTTCCAGAAGATGTTCTAATGAGATGCAATAACAAGTAAAAATTTTACCTTTCTCTATACGTGCACTATGTGATCACAGATTAACTGAAATATTTTAAACTATTGCAGAGAAATTGTTGAATCTCATTTTCTGTCTTGTATCAAAGAAGCTGATGTTCTGAAACACCGTGGTCAACTTGTTTCAAATATGCAAAAGAAGGACCACAATCAACTATGGCTTGGTTTATTAAATGACAAATTTGATCAGTTTTGGGCTGTGAATCGTAAGCTTATGGAAGCTACTAGCGATGAAGGTTTTAAATACATACCTTTTAGATGTTATATTAGTGAAGACAAATACATTCAGAGACTAGTCAAACCTTTATTAGAAGATGGACACAGAAAAACTTTGAAACACCTTTTGAATGAACTTTTTCCAAATGAAGAAACAGGTTTGAATATAATAAAACAAATATGTAATATTTTAATTTTAAGCATACAACTAAATATAAAAATTAATACTTTCAGCCTCCGTTAGAACTCATGGAATAATTCCTTCATTGGATGCTCCCCTGCAATGGTTATCAGAGCATCTCAGTTATCCAGATAACTTCCTGCACTTGATACTAATAACGTAACACATACAAGACTTATCAGAATTTTTATCTATTTAATTAGGCTTCATTTAAAGCTATTGTGCAAAGATATTAAAAGATAATGCATTATTTTTTCTTAAATAATTGTCAGCATCTATGAGATGCCCTAACATTTTATCAGCGATCATAGAAAGTAAGTCAAAATGAACAGAACATTGTCAGGCTATTCGAAGCCAAAATTTCATGCAAGATGATAGACTGATGGTAGTATTGTACAGATCATAGACGTTCTTTGATTGTTACTATATATTTAATTTATGTACATACATTTTTTATATAATTTAATTTGTAAAAATAGCTTGGTATAATTTTTACTATCAAACATGTGATTCTGATTGTTTAATTCTGTTTGTTTTAGATTAATTTATTGAATATTTTATTAGAAAAAAGCACTGTTTACCATTTAAAAAATTTGTATTAATATTCGTACGATACGCTACTATTGTGTAAAAAAAAAAACAAATTATATCATAGACTATTATCATAATAAAGTCTATCAAAGTTTTAACGGAAAAATATAAATGCAGCTAACTCGATGCTCAACCTATTGTACAGGTGTCCCCGGGCTTACGGTGTATCCTGAATAATTGAAGCGACAGTCTAGATTCTCGATTTGTACGTGCGATCGTTAGCGCAGCACCGTCTGTCGTAGTGGCGGACGTTGTCGTCGTTTTGGGCAAAATCACAGGATCATTGCCGTTGCTCGCGTAGGTCATTGTTTTTCTATTTATATCGAAATTTGCGTACGTCGAGCTTTCGCGCTCGCTTTCGTGTCGTCTCCGCACACGGTATAACTGGTGTTCCTAGAAAATTTTAAAAATAATACTCGTCTTTAAAAAAATTTGTTATCTTTTTGGCTTCTTAAAATTTAAATAAGAAACAAAAATAAGGTAATTAAAAAAAAAATGTAATGTCACTCGTCGATGACGACTATTTGAAGCTCGAGACGCGGCAAATAGCATAGAATTCGATTAATACACAAGTGAAATACGATAAATGCAAAATTATACGGAGCTGTCGAAACGTTGGCTTACTTTAAAGATGATCAGCGACGTGTCTTGATATCTGCGACGAATCTCCTCGTGTGTCAATGTACTCTTAACATCGGGCGAGACATAACTCGAGGGCATCTATATCGCCGAGAGTCCTTGCTTTTACCTGCGTGCGAATCAATTACACATTTGTATTATTATGTATCATTGGAAATTCAATATCATGTTAATCCACGAATACGTGCAAATATCGTGTCGTGAGCGCCGCTAAGAGTGCGTGTGCGCGTCTATACAGTACACGCGCGTATATGTGCGCGTCGAGTATAAAAATATCACACACATGTTTTTGTACGTCTCAAGGTAGATATGCGCTCTATACATTGAAAATATTGAAAAGCAGCTTTGAGGTGGGTGCGAGGGAGCGAGTGCGAGAGGTAGTGAGGCGAAGTAAGAGAAAACAGAAGTAAAAAAAAAATGAAAAAAGAATGAGGAGTAACCTCGGAAGTAGTGTCAGCATCAGCAACGGCGTCGGCGGTGGTGGTGACACGCCACGTGTGGGGGCGCGTTAGCGGGTGCGAAAAGTCTCTCCGGTTGTTCTGAAAAGTCGCTTTTAATGCACACTAAGCAACGGCAGCAGCGGTAAAAGCACACAAAACTTCTCAAATAAACTGCATGTGCAGCAAGCACACAAGTGCAAGATTAACGTTGCGCATCGCCGCCGGTTATAAGTTGCTGCTGCTGCAGCGAATGCAACCGAAGAAAGAGAGAGAAAGACAGAACGTATCTTAGGATAAAAATACGCCTCGCTAGAGAAAGAGAGCGAGAGCAAAGCGAAGCTTTCGGGTATCTTCTTTCGATTCGCGCGCGCAAGTGCTATATATTAGCACTCGACTCTCTATATTCGAGTTGCGTGCGTGTGTTTTATATATACGACGACACATAACGAAATGCACAGGTTCGGGCCGCACGCGCGTGTGGCTTTAAATACATCTCTCTTGACGCGGTGGTATACGTCGGTGCGAATGAAGTAGTTTCGGCCGCGATGAATCGCAATCGGTTGTACTACTTGCCGTACTATTACTACTACTGCTGCTGCTGCTGCTACGCTCTCTGTCAGAGCTTTTTGCTCGCTGCGGTGCGCAGCTTTTTAATGCATACGTAACGATTCTATATACACAAGGTATAACGTGTTGCATTGAGCTTTCGTTCGTCAAGCTCGTTCTCTCGTATACGCACCTCGAGTCAGTTGAAAATAATTAAAACGAATTTTATTTATATTTAGCGCCACTTGTGCGCGCGCGATTCTATGTATTCTCGCGCTCGTTCTCTTGTCTCGCGTATAAGGAGCTTGCGTGGCCACTATTGTCTCTGCACTCATAAAGATTCCCCGCTTATAATATATACGCGCGTGCATATCGGGCGCGCAGAGACGCATAACGCGCTCATTATTTAGCGCTCTTTTCTGAGAGAGCTGCTGCTGCTGCGAGCGAGGAAAGATCGCACGAGTGTATATATTTGGTGAAAATCCAGTTTTGAAATATTCCTCCGATTTTTATCAATGAAGCCATACAAGCCATACTTGCCTTTTTACTTTTTTTTTTTTGATCGGAATGAGAACGAGCAACAATTTACGACCGAACGCCAGGCTGATTCACAACACATACATACATACTCTCCCATGTGTGCAGCTAAGAGACAGAGCGAGAGAGAAAGAGAGAATGGACACACGTTGTATTATTGCCGACGGGCAAACGGCAGTAGCAGCAGCAGCAGCAGCAGCAGAGCAGAAGCGAAGGTTGTTTGTGCCGATTGATTGTAACCAACGTTGAATGTTCTTTTTTCGCTGATTTTATAATTATAAGAAATCCAGTTTTTTTTCTCATTAAATATTGACATCGATGATGGATATAATTTTGTTCCCTCTATTGCCATGACCGATCGCGATCGAGCTCGTTCGCGCGCGCGCGCATACGTGCAAATATTGAATCGCGACTTTTTTCTTTTTTATCTTATAATATATATTTTTTCTCTCCCTCTCGCTGCTTCTCTCGTACACTCTCTGCAGTTGGCATGATTCACGTTCGCGGGATTATGTTTATATTTTATTTTTTCTTTTTCTTGATTCTTGCGCGCGATTTTTACCACACAAATCGCGGCAGACCAGCAGCAGCAGACCTGACGCGAATATAACGATATTTGCATAATCCCCCGTGTATGATATAATTGCGTAGAGCAGCAGCCGATTTGACGTTTTTCTTTTTTTCATTAACAATGAAGGTGTCGCAACCGAGTTGTAAACGCCCGCCGTCGCCGCACAAACGAACGCCATTTGTCCTAAAAGCTCGTTTAAAATCTCAATTCCAACCTTTTAACGCCATCGCAAGAAGCACAACAAAAAAGACAGGAGCGAACGACATCGATCCGGGCAAATCTCTTCGAAGAAAATCGCCGAACGCGCGAGGCTCGCTCGATATTAAAAAAGCGCGCGCGAGTCGCGAAAAATTTCAACGAGCGATAAAAGAGCGAGGCAGTAGCATTTTAGATGCGACGGCTGAGTTAAGCCGCGTGTGTATGTATGTATGTGTGCCGGTGGTGGCCTGCAGTCACGCACACGGCGCGCTCGCAAAAAGAAAAAAAAGAGCTGAAAGAGATATAATATTTATTCCTCATCGGCGTTACGTATCAAGGTTATATTGTATATATATGTGCCTTCGGCGCGAGAGATAACGTGCACTTTAATTTACACGTATACATGCACACATTCGTATATACCACCACGATATGTGTGTATGTATGTGTACACTTTTACCGCTCGCGCTGAGAGGTGCGCGCAAAGTTCGAGATCGAGCGCGGCGCAGACCATTCATTTACGTGCTGCAAGTTTTCGTGCTTCGATGTGTCGTAGTTTTTATATATACTCGGCGGCGGCGGCGGTTCAACTTATAATTACGGAGGCGCTGAATGCGAGAGGCAAAAGGCGTTAAGTGGAAAACTTGCCAGTCGAGATGTGCGAGACTCGAATAAGCTCTCGCGCTCAATATACACACACAACAACGCCGTGTATGTTAATAACTATGATCGAACGCGCGAGTACAGGTATATATCCGTGGCCCGCGCCCGTACGCTCGCGTTTATTTTTCGATTTTTTCATTTTTTCTCGTTTACTTTTTTTTCTCTTCCATATGTATACTTGACGCGTATCTGAGTCATGAGAGCCCTGCGACACGCAGTCGCAGATCTTTTTTTTCATTGCAGGTCTGAAACGACCGGTAGGACCGCGTGTCTGCGCAATTGGATCAAAAAAGCACACAGCCTCACTCGTCGAGCTCGCTCGCTCGACTCTGCTTTGGTTGCACGCGAATAACGCAATAAACACAATCGTCGTCAATTAAATGTCGTGCGCGATACATTATATATGTGTATAGGACCGATGTGCAGGCAGAGCTGTATATTGTAGTTATATACGAACGCAGACATGCATCGACGCATGCATCGCGCGGCAATACGGGCGTGCATAACTGCGCGAACGAACGAGCTAGCCAGCGTGTCGTCGTCGTAGTCGTCGTCGTCGTCGTCGTCGTCGTCCGTCGTCTCATGCACACAGCTCTCGGACACAGACACACTTTGACGCACACATGCGCGCCTATCGATACATATAGATATGTATGTATGCATGCGCGCGAGTATATATGTATGCATTTATCGTACGCAACATCGCGCGATTTCGAGGCGAGGCATGCAGCAGTGCAGCAACTTGGACGACTGCACGACTCTCTCGGCTCGCGCCATGATGCGGCGGCGGCTCTCCGCGTCCGGCCCGTGCACTGTGCACAGCGCACATATTACGATAGTAAAGTAGCTGTTTCTTGCAATGCCTTTTATATATATTGTATACATACACACTTTTATTTGTGCATATACACACGCGTACGTGTATATTATATTATACGATGCAGTCGCGCGCGTTCGTGATCGTGGCTGTGTGTTAACGCATTACACACATAAGTATCGAGAACGAAAGAGAGGCGTTGCTGCTGCACTACACTTCAGCTCGCGTATATACTCTTTTCTACGCCGCCGCTGCTGCTGCTGCTGCTGTTGCTGTCACCACCGTCGGAAAAGTTCTGAGGCTCGCGCTCGAGCTCCCACCCACGCAGAGTACATCGTCGCATTATTATATTGCAACTTATGTATGCTCGAATAACGCTGGGACCCGCTGTTTATTTCGGTTTTTTATGCTGACGTTTTCTCTTACGATTTTCATTCGATATGTTATATATCGCGGCTTTATCGTACTGTAACCGGCCAATGTACACCAACTGCACTCACTGTTTTTCCATTCTATTTTACACGCACGCACACTCGTTCGTGCTGCAAGCTCTCTTTCCAACGCGATAAAGCGCGATGCGCCTACTAGGAATTTTTATCGCTACGCCGCTCGAGATAAGCGTGCAATCTCAATTAAAAATGACTTAACCCTCTTCTTAGATTAGCTCCTGTAAATAAAGTGAGAGTTTGTAACTAGATGCACGATGCAATGAGACGCGCTAAAAGTTCGTAACTCGGTTGAAAAAAAAAAAAAAGAAGATTTCGAAGTGTGCAATTTTGTAGACCGATGCATTTTCCTAAGTCTTAATTACTGTAGAATTGCCGGACGCGCGGCGCTATTACCAATGAGGCTTTTTATCATTTTCAATAAGTCATTACTTTTTAATGCGTATGTTTATCTATTTAAAAAAAAAAGTCCAATAATAGGCTGGGAAAAAAATTCAATGATGTAAGATTTTTATTTCCAAATTATTTCTTTTATTTTCTTTTCATACTCTATAAATTTCATAGGTTTGCGATGTATACGTCGATGATAACAGAATTAATATTATTACAAATTAAACAATAATATTATTATTATTCAGTTATTACACAAAATAAGACTTTGAGTCAATGACATCGTTAACTGAGTTTTACGTTTAAAGATTTCTTTTCAAACATTACATATTATCAACATTCACACATTTCATAAAGACAATTTCAGTCGCTGTTACTCGTAGACATCACAAGTTTATAGATACATCTTTATAAATATAAATAATATATTTATATATACGATTTATCGCGTATATATGCAATTTGATTTTGACACTAATTTCGTGTCCTTAACATGATAAATATTTACAGTTAACTAACTGTAAATGTATAAATATATATTCGTTCATATCGATATAATTATTAAATACATAAATACATACGTACATTTGATATTTTTTTCGAAAATAAGACACTGCAGTCCTTCGCAAATAAAGATTTATATAAATTTCGGGATATCACATTTTTAAAATTGGAGAATTTTCATACGAGATTTACTGTACAAGGCACATCTGATTTTTTACATCACACAATAATCTCGTAATGTTTTTGTAAATTCTACGTGTATTATTTATTATTGCATTAAAATTTACAAAATATATTTAATTTAGTTTCTTCTACGTCATCCTTAACTATAGTACGTAGAATTTACAAAAAAAAATTCGTTTAACTCGTAGTAAGGCACATGAGTTTCATTATTTGTATCGATCGAGATCACTATAGTATATCGAGCTTATTTTCATATAATTTAAAAAATCATACATTCGAAGCTATTTCAAAGCTCATCGATAATGCACCGATTCGGAAAAATTATTCCGTGAGAGGCTATAGCATGAACTAACGAATACAAAAGGCACCCAGAAACCACGAATTTTGAACGCGTCGATTATGATTTTAAAATAATTTTCTTACTTTTACATATTTACAATATATGTACATTAATAGCTATTGTGGAAAGTAGCAAATTGCTTAATGTTGGCAGATGAGCGGTGTTTTTTTAAAGGCACCGCAGACTTTTTTACAATAAGATTGACCGATCGTTCTTATTAGAATTTGTCAATCGATTTTTAACGTAATTTAAAAATTTCGCATTAGTTAAAAAAATTCATTTAAAAATACTAAAATGTATTAATATTTTAAATTACTCATGAATACTAAAAAATAAATAAAGCCTTTCGAAAATTAAGTTATTTTTCATGAAATTGTGTAAAGTACCAAGAGGGATTATTCATTTCTCGACTAGATCCCATTTCCGACCGGTACTCATAATTAAACTTAAGTTTGTAATTATCACTGTACATATTAAAAATATAATATAATTTCATACTCGTCTCTGTAAATATTTATGGGGCGAAAAATCAACATTTGCGCATGTTCGAACCGTACCTCACAAAAGCGCTGTTGACGTGCTCGAAACTTTGTTGCCAAGGCACAAAACCGACTCGTCCGGTCTGGCTTACGTTTTGCAAATTGGATTTGTTGCTCTCTTGCCTACTCGATTTGCTACTAGGAATATCCAAGTATGGCTTGAACAATATTTGATCTTTCTTGCTGGAAATCGCCGGAACTTGATCGTTGACTTGCTGCTGCGTTGGTTCCGCGCTTAATTTTACAATTTTCGGCTTCACAAGACAAAGTGGCGTGTCTTGCACGGGCTCGTCATAGCCCTCGATCGTACGCGCTTTTTTCGGACTTACTTCTTCGGAAATAGGATAAGGCGATTCGATGCAACAGATTCTACGTTTGTTAAAGGCTTGGCCATCCGCACAGCAGGAACAGTAACCGGGGACCTGAGAATTTACCGATTCCTCGTCTTCGATGGCATTTTGGTTGCTATCGAACTCGACGGAAGCCGCGCTCAAATCGACCGGACTACTTACACCCGAGTCGTTGCTCATCGGTCCGAGACGCTGTCTCTCCGTTCGGCAGGTCAGCGCCAGTCCCCTGAGCTCGCTCTCCTGGCTCAGCCACTTTTGTACCTGGCGCCTGTTGATGTTGAATTTGCGGGCCGTGGCGCGCTGATTTCCCGCGGTGTCGTTGTGGCCGTGGAAGTGGTCTAGCACGCCAAGTTTGAAGTGAAGCGAGAACGACCTACGCCTCGGGTGCGAGTCGTCATCGCCGCTCAACGAGGTCGCCGCAGCCTCGCTGTCGTCAGACGAGGATGCATCGACGAAGGCGTCGGAGTCTCGCGAGTTGTGTGACTCGATGGTGCTCGGTTGACTCGGTGCCGGACTTCCACCCTCGCTGCTACCAATCGATGTTCTTCTGTAGTCCTCTGGTGGTACCCTGAGATGCAATTGTCGCTCGTCGTCGCTGACATTTTGCATCACAGTGTAGACCGGATAATCTGGACTAGATCGCTCAGATTTGATTACTGGATAATGCATGGATCGCTCGTAATCTAATGTATAGGTCTGCTGGTCCAATGTCGAATTTTGATGTCTGGTTACCAGAGGTGCTTGTTGCTGGTGGTACAGATATTCTTGGGGACCGACCGCGTAACTATTAAATTGATTCAGTTGCTGTTGTTGAAACATGGCTTGCGACATTAAATAAGGATATGTATGTGGCACTTCGGAAGCGTAAAAAGATTCGGGATTCTGCATAGCTGAAATCGACGACTGCAGTGTCAAGGCGGAAAACGAAGAAACAAGTGGAGGGGACTGTTGTTGATGCTGTGGCTGTGGCTGTGGCTGCGGTAGCTGAGGCTGTTGTTGCTGGTGCTGCTGCTGCTGCTCGAGCAATAGCGACTCGGCGTCGGTGCCGCCGCCGCCGCCGCCGCTGCTGTCGCCACGCAGTCTGGCTGAGCTCTGACTCAAGGTCATAAGTGCGCCCGAAGTCGCTGTATGTGATTTGGGTACCTCGAGCGGCGTTCTATTCGGGGTTTGTGGCTGCTGATGCTGTGGTTCGACCTTGATTACGGATTTGTTGCCGGGTTCGAGCATCGAGGGCGTCTGTTGCATCGGGGCTGCCGGTGCACTCTGTTGCTCTGTCGGGCTGTTCTCCAGGCTTTTGCGGAGAACGACCTCGCTCTGCAGCCACTTTTGTATCTGTCGCCGATGGATGCCGAATTTTCGCGCCGTTGCTCGCTGATTTCCACGACAGTCGATGTCATTGCGATAAGACTCGAGCACCTGCAGCTTAAAAGCTACAGTGAATATTCTTCTGCTTCCAACGACGCTCTTGTGACTGACAGGTTGCGACTTTTGGGCTAAATCTTGAGCCATTTTTGTTTTGTTTTATTCGTATTCAAAAAAATTGCACTTGGGTGGACACGAAAAAAATAATCAGGTGACAACCACTGTTGGCAAAAGTTTTTTTGCCACACCGAGTAGTCTCTGTTTTATATACACACTCGGCGCGTTCTCGTTATATTCAGAAATGCGTTACACAATATGCTGCTCTGCTGCTCGCTTCGCTCGTCGCTTATACACCGCGCGCCGCGCAACACACAGCAGTCAGCACACTCGGCAGCGCAGAGCGTTTTAACTTTGCGAACGATGGGATGTGGTGTATATGCACGCGCATATATACCGGCGTTCGCGTTCACAGATAGACACAGAGTCGCGCGCGCGCCAGGCAGCACACCCATACATACATGCACGCGCTAATACTTGGCACGCACACGCACACCACTACCAGTGTCTCTCCGCAATGTATATAGATATATAAGACGGACGACGACGCACACTTCTGCGAATGCGATCACACGTATAGTGGCGCCTCGGTCGAGAGAGTTCGTGTTTTCACGTCGAAGATTTGCTGTGCTGCTGCTTGCTGCTATACTTCGGAGTCGCTTGTACAGCGGCTGATACTCGGCTTCGGCAATTTTTCGATATTAACTAAGGCACTGGCGAAAAAATGCTCAGCATCGCACGCCGTACTTAAGGCACTTGACACGAAGCGCGATATATAATCACACTCTGTGTATTATATAGATCGGACGAGTGTCCGTGATCAAACAAACACACAAGCCGGCACTGCTCGACGCGCGTATATGAGTAATATAATAATAACAAAATCGACGCCGCCGCTGTGTGTTACTAACGAAAGAGACATTCGTCGACTGACTGTCTTTAGTGTCGCGACGAAGTATATGCCTTCGCAGACTGGCCGTCGCGCGCACACTAGTACAGCACCGCCTCACACAGACGAGACCGGATCTTCTTTCTCTCTCCGTCTCGTTGGCCGCCTGGCTGGCTGGCTCAAACTCGACTCTCGGGTCGCCCCCTTGTCCCCTCCACCACAGCCTCCGCGCCTCGCTCGCTCTTGCCAGCCTACCCCCTCGAGCCATGCTCCTTTTTTTTTTATACGTATACGCGAGTTTGTGTGTATTGCCGGTGCTGGTGCTGCTGTGTTTCGTCCCTCTTCCCCGCTGCTGCTCGTCCCCCCGCGCTTCTTCTCCTTCCCGTATATTGCGAACAGTGCACACACACACACTCATGGTTGCACGCACACCAGCCAACTCGAGAGCCTCGAGACTGCTCGGCTGCTCGCTTGTCCCCTTGAGCTTCCAGGAACGAGGCGCTAGAAAGAGAGACGCCACGCCACTGTACTTTTCCATCTCTCTCTTTCGTTCTTTCTTTCTTTCTCTCTTGCCCCGCGCTTTGCGAATACACACATACACACACATGTGTGCAGGCAGCCCCGCTGCATCTGTATGCGTGCGTGCCTGGCTATATATGCGGGCGTAGGCGCCCTCCCCCCCACATGCACGATCTCTCGCTGGCTCTCGCTCCGTCTCTTTCTCTCGCGCGCTCGTGGCACATATAGGGCTCGTTCGCAAAGGAGAGAAAGAAAAGGATAGCGCGCGCTTTCACACCTCTGCAAGCACAGACACACACACACACATACACTTGAACGAGGGGGACTGCCACCGCCATTTTGTAGACCCGCATCCGTTAATGTCTAGGCTGCCTGGCTGAGCCGAGTGCCGAGACTCGAGAGCGCGGCTCTCCGTTCGCGGTGGGGCGATCGGCGCCATATTGTCTGCCTCGATCGGTTCGTGGCAGCCAGCTTGGTGCCAAGCGGATTTTTGCGCGCCGCGCGCGCTTACTCCGCCGCCGTATAGCTTCTTGTGTTCTCTCTCTCTCTCTCACTCACTCACTCTACTCACTCACTCACTTTTCGCTATATGTAGCACGTACACACTCCGTATATATTTTTCTGATCGTATTTAAGTACGTTTATATGTGTGTAAAGATACACGCATGTGCGCATGCATTACTCGTTGGACGTTTGTAATTCTTGCACACTTATACGTATTGTGCTCGCACTCGTACGTGGTGGGTAATGCGTCGTGGCTTTATAATGCGTGCATATAGCGACTGAGCAACCTCGATGACATTCGTTTGCCTTCGTAACCGAGATTTTTGTAGCCTCTTGTGTGCTGCTCGTGCAGTAGCAGTTTCGGGCGTTCATTCGATTATATAAATTTCACCTATTCAAGGGGGACTCGAGTCTTTTTGATTCATCGATCGAATTGAATAAAACCCTTGCAAAACACGTGTTATGTAGCGCGCTCGTGTATATTTCTATTGCCGTCAATAACGATTTCGAATGTTTGAAATTACTGATTAATTATTCAACTGGTAGCAATACAGGCGCTTTCAACTTTTCCGAATGTCTTGAGTATTTTTGCGAGGATCTGTATGAGATATATTGGATTCTATTAATTGCTCAATTTTTCTAAATAACGTGTATTAGTGACGGCTTGTATGTCACTTCAAATTGTTCCGTTTATATAACGAGCTAATAGACGTAGCAGAAATCTTTTCGCTGCTATGAATGCTCAAAAGCCAAATTATTAATGACCAAATGCCTTGATCCTGATTAAGATTAATTGAAAAATAAAAAACGAAACGAGAGATGGGCACAAAAGTTTTTGCAACCTGTCCTTGAGATCATTTGTTGGAACATTTGCCGAATAGAGCCGTTATTCAACAAACGTCGAAAAGAAATACATTTTTGAAGCATAAAAAACACTGCTGCGCAGATTTTTTCGAGCTCTTCGCTACATTCAATCGGTCAGGTGAGCATCGAGCTATACGTGTTGCCCTGACTCGATTTAAAAGTTGGCATTTAGAGCCGCTTGGAAAATTTCAACTAACTTTTTTTTGGCAGTCGCGTTATACGACGTCGTCCGGTGCGTGCTAGATACACTGCCACGCGTAGCTAGATGTGCGTGTATCGGACGTAAAGATCGCATTCAATTGTCAATCACTCGTCGAACATATGTAGAGGATGCTGCTATAATCTAAGATTTAACGGGTATGAATTGTTGCGACAAAACCGCGATCGTCGTGTTTTACTTTATATCGATTGAAAAACAAGAGCTTCGTACGAGTTTCAAGGATTAAAAACAAGGAAAAGAATTAAGAGGCGCTCCGGTCATCGTCGCTCCAATGAGTTGCCTCATATATAATGTAGCTTCTTTCTAAAACATAATCTCGCACGTATTTTTTGAGCTACTATATATATGCGTGTCCCATTTAATTTCCCAATTGAGTCACACCTCAAGCCACGCCGTTTTCATCTCGCGACTTATAGGGTACAATAGAAGTCATTAAAATTTGATCGAATGAAAACGTAAGAATATCGAGGCAGAGATCTCTCGGTACGTGTTATGTCGATAATCGATGATGGTAATTAGGTGTCATAAGTGCGTTTTTGAACACGCGCTCGATCGTCGCCTTGTCTTTTTCTCTTTAATGTATTTTATTATGTATCGGATCTCGCACTTGTGAATACACCGAGATAGAGAGCGAGGGAGAGAGAGAGGCACAAGTGAAAGAGGCGGCTTATCAATCGAGCCATTATTTACAATTGATAAGATTGACGTTCCCAATAATCGTATGTATATTGAGAAAATGCTGAACTCGATTCGCTCGCTCCACTATATAGCTATTCACGGCTCGCGCGATAATCGGCCAACATTATTGGAACGATCTTTCGCCAAGAGAGTGCCTCCTCTACATAACGACACACACACACATAGGTATACACAGAGGCAGAAGCCGCCTCGCGCGCAGATCTTTCTTTTCTCGAGATGTGCCCCGTGTGTGTTATGTGTGTGTGTGTTGGTACCCAAAGAGGAAGAATGTGTCGACGACTCCTTTTTCGCTTACTCTCATTCCTCCGAAAAAGAGAAAGAGAGCGCGCGCGCGTCCGCTGATTCTCTGCCTGTACATAACAGCAGCAGCAACAGCAGAAATAACTGCTATACGACCGTCGACGAGATATACGGAGCTCGCGGCATCCTTCATATATGAACCATCTCTTCTTCAGGGTTTGCTGCCGTTGTTGCTACAGCTTCTGCTCGTTGCTGTTGACGGCACGGCGGATACTTGTCTTTTTCTCGCGGGCTATATACGCGCGCGCGCGGGCCAAGAGGCGCGAGTGAGGTCTAAAAAATGACTCTTCTCGAAATTTTCTTTCTCACTCTCTCTCTCTCTCTCTCTCTCTCTCTCTTTCTCTCTCTCTCGAGGTTCTCTCTCGGGGCAAGCGCGAGGCAAAAGCCGAGCTCTCGGAACTACGCGCGAGGCCGGTCGATGCCGCATAACGAAGTTCTTCTCAGAATTCCAACGAAAGTGATTTCCTGCGCGAACGAGCTGCCTCCTCTTCTTCTTCTTCGCCTCTTCTTCGCTTCGTCTTCGTCTTTGCCTCTTCTTCTTCTTCTTCTCTTGATTTTTGCGCGCTCCTCGCTCTTCGATCTTCTTCCCCGGTAACATCGCTCGCGCACTCACGTACATGTATGCTTACGTATATGTGTCTTTCGAGTCTTTTTAATTTCCTCGCCGTTGCTCCTTCGTCTTTCTCTCTCTTTCACTCCGCAAAATATACATTTATCCATTTGGAATATGTGCCCAAGCACGCACACGTGTACGAGCAACATATAGGCATGCTATACCTGTAGGCGGCACTTCTTTTCAACGCGCGAAACGAGCGATTCAAGCTGCGAAGCAGCAAGTCCGAGGGCAAGTGTCGCGCTCGCTCTATGCGGGGCTAGCTGCTCTAGTCTCTACTATTATAGTGGCACGACGTTATATAGCGGCCAACTTTTATATACAACACACTACTGCATGTATGTATATGCGTGTGTCGCTTTTTCAGCAGAATGAGATCACGTTGTTTTTGCGGTGGCGTGAGCCGACGTTTTAATATGTTTAGCCGGTCTCAAAAGTAGCAACAGCAGAAGCACAAGCCTCCTCTGCGTATATATCTGCTGCTCTTTGGCTGGCTACGTTGCCAAGTCGACAAACTGCACGACGACGAAAGCAAGAAAGAAAGAAAGAAAGAAAGAAAACGAGCTGCATCACGCACTCCTCTCTTCTTCTGCTCCTTCTTCTTCTTCTTCTTTCTCGCGATGCATTTATCTCACTCTTTCGCTCCGAACTGCGAGCGCAGCTTACGTATGTATGTGTGTGTGTGCGAGCGAGTGTGTGTATCAGGGCAACAGCTACTCTTTTGCATTAGAAGCTGCTTGAATCTCTGCTCTCTCGGGCGCGCGCGCGCGCGGGAGAGAGTGACGCAAAAGCGCAACGCGATAGGAAACTCATAAATTTTCCACGAATGCGCTTGGTACATTATTACTGCACCGCAGTGCAGCAGCAAAGCTGCTGCGTGTGCTCTAGTGGTAGCCGCGGCGGCGTCGGCGCGCAGCATCCAGTATACACAGATATAAAGCGACGACGGTCCCTTTCATTAAATCCCATATATAAATGCTACATACGTGCAAAAATCAGTGCCCCGATGCTCCGTTCTCGCATATATAGTTTTTTTTTTGACTCAGCGCTCAGGAATTTCGCTATTATCCGGCTCCGATCTCTTACTCTCGCTTATATATTCGCTCGCGCGCGCTCTGCTCTCTGCTCTTTTAAACGCGCGCGTGTGCGGCGGCTGACTCTGCCCGCGTATATATATACACACACGCATAAAACACATACCTATACACCGACTTGTACGTGTATATAATATTATAAGAGCTCTCTCTCTCTCTCTCTCTCACTCGCTCACTCGCGCCTGCGTCACCGTCGTCGTCTTTTTTATGCTTAAATAAGCGCCACACATACGCTTCGAGTTATTATACATAGGTGTTTTTAATGTATGTACGTAAAGCGGCGCATGCCGATCACTTTTTCTCGAGAGCGCTCGAAATTCATCGCGTCCGCGCGCGCGTTGACTCTCTTTAAACTATCGCGACGCGATATATATGCGACACACACTCATACATACTTACACAAGCACACCGCGCATATACATACATTTAAAAACGAGTCGCCGCTTCATGCCGAGCGCGCTCGGCTCGGTTCGCTATATACCACGCTCGGTCTGCAATTACGCGATCGCCGATCTCGTATACGAGACGAGGCTATATGTACGCGGTATACACGTTAGCTATATAATACATGGGATACATCAAGGGAGCTCTCCTCAGGTGAGCGTACAAGTGTGTGCGCATTTTATCTTTCTCTCTCTTTCTCTCTTTTTCGCTCGAGCTCGAGCTCCAAGCTCGGAGCGTTAACAAAAGGCCGCTGTTTTTTCTCTCTCTCTCTCTCCGTCTTACTTGCTCCGCCGAGTCTCGCTCGCTTGGGGCGCGCCACGATGGCTAGCAAAGTCGCATTTGTCCTTGGAATTGGCGCACGAGGTGTGCGTGATGCAAGTATATACTATATACCTGGGCAGGCTTGCTAATGTCCACATACACATACGAGCGTTGGCTCTTTTATAGGTGCTGTGCTGTGCGATACGATACATACATACACACACACACACACTCCCAACGTCGATATACAGGTTTGTCTGGGGCATGTGTGGGTAAAAGAGTGGCACCGCTGCTGCTTTTGCTGCTGCTGCGATCCACAATGCGGAGTGCGGACAGCGACGGCAGCGATCTGGCAACATTGCCATGCCAAGTCCCGGCTTCTCTCTGCTTCTCTTTCTCTCTCTCTCGCTTTCTGTGTATAGCCTGGCTATCATTCCGAATGTATGAGTTAGCGCGTATATAATATCCCTCCTTTGTCCGGCAAACGGAGTTGTGCGCGCGCGGAACTCTCGGTCGAGAGCCGATCTTGCCAGACAGGGTGTCGCCAGCTCGGGAGTTTTGCTCGCTTCGCAACGCTCGCTCGCGCGCTTTATACACCGAGAGAGCAAGAGAGAGAGAGAGAGAGAGCGAGAGAACAAGCAACAGGCAGGCTGGTGTACACCAGAAGCACACGAGTGGCGGCGACGGAGGAGAAGAGGAGAGAGAGACAGAGAGAGAGGAATGAAACTGAAAAGCAGCAACGCGTTACAAACACACACGTACACGTACAGACACACTGGGATTTTGTACATATTCACAAGTGTACACGAGCGATGAATAATACGCCTTACGAAAACACGCGTGTTATATCGGAGCATACGCTACGCAAACAGCGCTGAAGCTGATCGAGCTACTTGCTATATAATATAACTCGCAACTCGGTGTCGAGGACCTACATTCGCGCATTTGTGCACACACACGGACACATGCGCCCATATATATACGTACATACAAGCGCATATGCTGTATGCATGCAGCAGCACAGCGGAGAGGAGAGGGAGAGGGGGGGTCAGTGGCTAGCAGCAGCAGCAAGCCATGTTTGAAAACTGACGTCTCGATGGAATGTGGCCGAGCTCGAATGCATCAGCGGCAGCAGCAGCAACTGCGAGGGACCTCCTCGTCGCGCGCGTCTCTTTCTTTATCCGCGCAAATGTAGTATTAAATGCGCGTATGCTGCTGCTATTGCTGCTGCTGCTGTTGCTGCGAGTCTGTGTACATATATGCGACTCCGATCGTCGACACTTAAACGTGCACGTAGCATCGCATTTACGTAGGTATACACGATATGATATATAAACGCGCATACCTGCGCGCACGCACACAGAGCTCTCTTTTAAACATATAGCGCACGCAGAGACTTGCTGCGTTTATTATATGTGTATGTGCAGTATGCACTACGTGGATGTAAGTGTAGTACCCATATATGCACGCACGGTACCGAGTATGTGCAGAGTGCGCAGAGACCAACAAAGCTTGGCGCCCCACATGCACTCGTAACTTTGTAACCAGAGACGCGGCGACGCGGCCTGGATGCAGCCTATATATATCTACTACACATACTATATGTAAGCGGCAGCCCTGTATATACGTGCTCTTGTGTCTGCGAATGTGTGTGTGTGTATGTGTGTTCGTACGTGCGTGCGTATCTGTGTATGTGTGTTCGTGAGCGAGCACGGCAGCGAATCGGCATGAGCGTGCAAAGCCGTGAACGCGCGCGCGGCCGGCAAAACCCGCGCGCCGAGCCGACTCCCGAGCGATCTTGCCAGACTCTTTGGCGCCCAAATATCGCCAGCTCGAGCGTCGAGCTCGCCTCGGTTCTTTCTGTTCGCGTTACGACTGCGAATGTAAGATATGTAGGTGTGTGTGTGTGCGTGTGTGTACGTATAGACACTCGCTCGTGTTCGTAGCTCGCTGTATGTACGTATGTACGCAACAGTACAGTACTCGGCAGCGTGTCGGTCACGCGTTTGTCTGTGTGCGCCTGTGTAGGTGTGTTAAAGAGTATTATATCTCTCTCGCACTTGTATTATTATAATGTGTGATGCCACATTATATTACGGTAGTCGCTTTATACACACACACATGCACGCGCGTATGTGTCTCCGCGTCTGGCTTTTGAGATTTTGGAGTGTGTAGGCTGCTTATATTATAAGGCCACTCTCGATCGCGCTTATAAACGCGAGCAAGTGTGAATGTTTTTCACGCCTTTTAAATCGCTCGTCGTTCGATTACTCTCTTTAACGCGTATACATATACGCTGCTATATATTATATCGTCGTCGTGTGTTTTGTTTGTTTCCGGAGTTAAGAGAGTCCGCGTTTACGGTCATGGCACTTGGATGATACGAGGAGCTTCCCGATGCTGCTGTATGCGCTGGCTCTGTTTTCATCGATCCGCGATTCCTTACCGATTTTACGAATTTCCACGATATCTTATTAACGTCCGGTGACTCTGAGTTATTGGAATTATGTTTGACACATTTTTCCATTAACGTGTATCAACAAGAGGTTTTTCCCGCATATTATCAAATTATCATTTCAGTTTTAGATTTCATGCAAGAGGATTATGGCAAGAAGACTATGCAACTTAAAGTTCCGGCAATATTTTCTGTATTTTTTATTACCATATTGCATTTCGTATGCTGCTCAAAGATGTGGAAATAAGGTTTTAATGACTGTTTGACATCTGTCATTATATGATTATCATATGGTGACTTCGGTATCCAGAACACCGCTTCTGCATTTTTGAAGTGAAACTTTTCCGTACATTTATCGATGATGAGATTTTTCAGATGATCAAATTTCCTTTCCAATTTTAGGTTTTATGCGAAGGAATTGTTTCATTGATTCTCACGGCAATAAAAAAAGCTTCCTATAATTCCCGTGTAATGTAATTCCGGCATTTTGCTATATTTTTTATTGCCATATTGTTTCCCGCATGCATCATCTAACGATGAGGAAATGGATTTTAATAGCACTTTGATATTTGGCATATGCAATGCAACAGACCAAGTAATCAGATCGTGACAGCATCATATTGAAAAAAAGTAGAATTAATAAAATTATTGAATTTTCATGTTGACTGCACATGTGATCGAAATCCAGCTCTTCGAGCTCAAGTCACAGATTGTCTCCTGCTGAATGATTGCTCCGACGCACCGACGTCGCTTCGTTCGCGCTCGAGCTCGGTTCATATACACATGCATCGAAGGCGAGTTGTGTGTCATGATGTGTGTGTGCTTGCGTACATGTATTTGAGCTGATTGAGGGAGAGACGAGTATATGTCGACGTCCGCTGCAGCTATATGCGCGCCGATACCAGTGGAAATTTTACCGAACGAGTAGCTCGACTCGCTCTTTTCCAAACACGTCTATATAGACGCATTACGTGCGACTATATACTTCGATGCCTCTCTCTCTCTCTCTCTCAGAGGCATTTACTCATCACTCTCATTTATTTCAATGGGTTCGTTGGCGCGTGTGTTCGTTCTTTAGCGCGTTATATAGCCACGCAGTCGTATAATTTCAGCGTTTCATATGTATATTGCATATACGTGTTTATTCGTTCTGATCGAGCGACGAGGAGTGAAGGACTCGAGGAAAAAAAATAACACGATGGGCGAAAACGTGTTGTACGAAGAAAAAAAGAGAGGAAAGAAAGAATTTTACTGTGCTGAATTTTTTCATCTTCTCCTTTTTTTATACATGGTGTATCGTAGGACCGAAGGGTCCTCCAGTGAATAAATCTATTTCTTCCTTTCTTTTACTCTTTCCGTGGCCCAAGAACTGCGGGCGCTACACATAACACGAGCGACAATCGTCGACGCGCGGGATCGGACTCGATATGCGACCATATGGTGGCTGTATAGATCGCGATCGTTCGCTAGCTAGTGTAAAAAATCGCGCGCGCCTCGTTTCTGCGCCTAATATCGTGGCGTTGAATCCCGAGACCTACATTCGTATAATTGTGGCCGAAGATTTAGTTTTTAAATTAAGCGAAGCGTATATTGTATCGATCGACATCGTTCTGATTCACGCCGCGCGTTGTTGTTTCGTTCGCAGTACACGCGGACGCGCACAGGCCGACATTCTTTCGATTTTCGATCAGCTATATATATATACGCGCCAGTGATACATGCGAATTTGTCCAGACGTATTAAATAGCTATTAATTGTCAGGTATAATTTTTGTCAACGATTACGAATTGCACTCGTTACGACTGAAAAAAACATCCAGAAATGCGTGTAAATAAGTGACGACAGTGGCCTCGTCTACATTTTTGAATATCGATCAGTTCTCGAATCAGTTGTCCTACGTAAAATAGCTTATTATAAAATACGCTGGTGTACATTTTTTTATAAACAACGATTCCGACCGCGCGAATATTCGCGTGGCTCGAAAAATTGACGCTTCGAAACGCGCGTAAAAACGAAAGCTCGTTTCTCTAGACGAAGAGAGTACTATAGTAAGGCAAGGCACGCGGCGAGAATATACAATATGGAACACGAGATGAGCGCGGATAATGGAGCAAAAAAGCGAAGGCGCGCGCGAATATAAAGACGAGAAATAATATCTCGCTCGTGGCGAAAAATGGAAAAGTTATAATGCTACTCAAGGCGGGTGGCGGCGCATTATTATATACGTACACACACACACACACACGCACACATACTTCGGAATTTATCGTGCGCACAGATGAGTGTGCGAGGGGTATTACGTGCGAGACTTTCCGTGCGGCTTTTGCGCGCACAGTCCGATCGAGCTCGAGTTTATTAATTTTCCCCGCGAATAATCGTTTATATATTTTATAAATATCGTTCGGCCAGAGTCCGTACGTCATTCCGCGGTTCATCACGCCTAAGTCATCTAATTAAGCTGTTCCTTTTCCGCTCGCGAGGCAATAATAGCCGCCACTGCTGTGTGGCTGCTCACGTGTGTGATTCTAAGGCACGTGTTTGTAACTAAGATTGTGTATGTGCGTTCGTATACAATTGCATATATCTTTCGTATAGCGATTGCGCCAGAACATCGCGAACAATGACCACTATATAGACGCAGTGCGCCGAGTAATCGAGCGCGGAGTATTTTTCTAATCGCGAGCTCGGCCGAGAGACTTCGTTCGGTTCGTCCGAAATAATTAAACTCGGGCGCAGTTCTAGATGACGACGACGACGCGATCTTGTTTTTTTCCTTTTTGTTTTTTTTATTCATGTAGATAGACAAGCCAAGCTCGCTCCGATCGTAATTATAATATTCTTGTGTTCGTAGCAGCAGCAGCAGCAATAATTAAAGCGCAAAATTGTCCGTGATACGCGGCGAGCATTAATGCGCGCAGCGTCGAGTATCTATATCTATATGAGCTATGCTGTGTGCACGAGATCGGGATGAGAGGTGCAGGGGGGAGAAGAGAGGCGTGCAGAGCACCTACTCGGGGGATAGGTCAATTAATTCAACTCACGCAGACGACGTATTATAGTGCTTTCACAGTGAGCTAAAGTCCACGAATGTGCTTGGTAAAATACTTGTTCTTTATAAAAACACTATTATGACTTGATTTCGTGGATATCGCGCACCTCTCAGCGTTTTGAATGGTTCGAAGGGGAACTTGAAAATTTCATGAAAAGAATAGAATTAAATATTTCGTTTCACTGCATGTAGCATAGATATGTGAAAAAAAATTTTTAATTTTTTGAACAGTTTGTTGCGAATTTTGCATTTTCGAAGAAAAAACCGCAGTCTTGATTTATGTATTAATAGAAAGTATTTCATTTGGAATATCATAACTAATAAATTAATAATCATCCATAATTTTTAATTCGACGGATTCATAGGCATTATCAACGTTTGCACACGCAAAAAATATTCAAGATTATCCACGGACACAAATTTATCGACGAAACCGATTACATTTGCTGCTAATCACTAGGATTCGTAGACTTGAATGAAAATTTGCGTCTCTTCGAGTAACCGATTCGATTTTAGAAATTTTGCTAGAAGTTTGGGATTCCCACCAGTAACGGCGACTATCTCTAAATAAAACTGTATCCAGCAAGATCTGCATTTTGCAGTATAAACGATAATGTTCCAATCTACCTCCAAATGATAATATGTACGATTTAATTCGAATTCAACGGAAACAATCTGCACGAGCGTAATTATCCACAAGAATCTACGAAAATATTACGACTGCCAGCATCCACTAGTACCCACGAGATTGGATTCGTGAATTTCTGAGAATAGGATCAGATTCGTGGATACTTTCAAATATCCACGCATGCGATAAGACCCCGTATAAATTTATAAAAAAATTCGTTATCAAAATATAGAAAATTATTACATTTTGAAAAGCTACATAAAAATCGTATAAAGGTGCATCGCGGACACACGAAAATTAGGCAAACTGGACATGAAGCGACGTCGCTGCGCTCAGCTTTCATTACAAAAATCCACAAACAATACGACACTCGTGAAAATCTGCGATCCGATTCGCGATGCACGCTCACACACGCACTTGCGATCAGATTTGCGCATATGCCCGGTTTCCATCAGACTCACGCACGTACGCGCTTGCGATCAAATTCGCGCATGTATACGCGAATATTCGCGGTTACAAGCATATACGCGCATGTATACGCGAATATTCGCGGTTACGAGCATATACGCGCTTGCGATCAGATTCGCGCATGTACGCGAATATTCGCGGTTACGAGCATATACGCGCTTGCGATCAGATTCGCGTACATGCGCGAATATCCGCGATTACGAGCATATTCGCGATATTCTCGGATATTCGCGATTCCCTCGGATATTCGCGATTTCCTCGAATATTCGCGATTTCCTCGAATATTCGCGATTTTATTGAATATTCGCGGTTACGAGCATATGCGCGGTTACGAAGATGTTCACGAATCCATGAATGCAGGTTTTGAAATTACTTTTGCTCGTGTATCAGCGATAATAATAATAACACAAATATAGTTACAATCACTTTATTTATTCTACATTCGTCAAATGAAAAAACTTATCATCTAAATTGAAAAAATAAAAAATTAAACGTAGAAATTAATGATTATTAAATGAGTTTTGAGTAGTGGAAGTTGACATCGTCGATGACTTGCGACATTCGGGATATGATGTAGTTGGAGCAGCACTCGTCGACAATGACACCGGAGTACAGGGTCGACGATTTCGGCGCCCAGGAGATGAGCGTTGAAATGGTTGTTTGTTGCTGCTGTACCTGACGGTCGAGCGAGAGTGGCGATTGACGATAATTAGGGTCGGGCGACAGCCACCGTCGTCCAGGGCGAGTTGATATTGTGGCTCCTCTCTCTCTAGTGGAGTAATGACAAAATTAATGAATGCGGTGCATTACTCACATCCCACAAAAATCCTATATTAATAAAATTTCGACTTAATTCCACTTCAGTAGAATTAAATTACCGTAAATTGCATGTGACTAAATATCCACAAGTTCTGCAGGTTCGATAGTTTCTATTAAAAATAATAGATGATTATACAGAACCCAGTGGCTTTGATCTGCGTGGTGGTCTCGGATTCGAATAAATTCTCGGCGAAATTTAACCTGGAATGATTTCCATTTCATCATCAACGAATTTTCTGAAAATTCAATAGAATAATCAAATTTATTGGTTAGCATGTATATATGTTACATGAATAAATATAAATTTTGATATAAATATAATGGTATAAAATTATGTATTTATAAAATCATTAAAAATGACACATGTAAATTTCTTTACTTGATGAATTTAATCGAAGAGCAATCTCCTCCCATGCATGGTTTTTAAGTTTTAGATTGAAATAATAACTATGACTTTTTCTGTATAAAAATGGTTTTTTTTCTACTTCACGAATAAACTCGATGTCGAAATTATTCATCCTTCAGTGAAATTTTTATTCAATTGGTAATTGAAACCGGATGTATACGTACATATACTTCTTATTTATATAATGCTCACGTTGCTAATAATTGCTGGAAAAAATAACAAATGTCGAAATAAGGTTAAATAGGAATTCGATTTACGCGAAGACGCAACTTCAAGTGGACAAGTAGCGCGAACATTCAATATGTCAAACGTTTTTGATTTTCATTTTGAAATCGGTTTCTTTTCAGTATTAGCAACGTGAGCGTTTAATAAATAAGAAGTATATGTACGTATACATCGGGTTTTACTTACTAATTGAATAAAAATTTCACTGAAAAATAAATAATTTCGACATCGAGTTTATTCAAAAGTAGAAAAAAACCTTTTTTATACATAAAAAGTCATCGTTATTATTTTAATCTAAAACTTAAAAACATGCATGAGCGGAAATAGCTCTTCGACTTAATTCAACAAGTTGATTTACTTTTATATAATATTATAAATAAATAATTTTATACCACTATATTTAATTTAAAATTTACATTTATTTATGAATTATACGTACATGCTGACCAATTTACGGTAATTTAATTCTATTGAAGTGGGGATAAGTCGAAATTCTATTAATGTAGGATTTGGGCCGCAGTGGCATCTTGCGTTGATATACTTTTTGAGACGTATACGAGTAATGCACCACATTCATTAATTTTTTCATTAGCCCACTAGAGAGAGAGTGTGTGGAGCCACAATGTAGACACAGTCCAACAGTAGAGAGAGAAAGAGAGAGAAAGAGAGAGAAATGATCGGCTTTTACGTGACCGGTTTAGTGTTCGCCAACCGTGGTTCTACTCTGATGCACAAGCACAAAACTGCAGCAAGATTGCAAGCTTAAAAAAAAGTCGAGATCTACACCATCATTTAGGGACACGATTTTTCCCGAGCCTATGCGTGTGTGCGTGTGCGACTGGTCAACTACTTTCGTTTCATATACACTTTTTATCTTTGCTTTTTTTCTATAATGTGAAACGAATCTTGGGTATAATTTACTCGTCTTATGTATTTTTTTATTTTATTCTCGCCGATTCGCGCAATTATTTGTTCATCTGAACGAACGAATCGCAGCACTACTTTTTTTACTTCTATTAATACTTGTACTCCGCGTATACTATAAGTTAATTTGCTCGAAGATGACAGTATCGACGTCCATTCTCATGTATTTTTTAAATAGTATTTTATGTTTTTTTAATTTCGGAAATAAATGATGATATTCTCCGAAAATATATCTATCCTTATTTATTTCACTGATAGACATTTCAAGACTTTCTATATTACTTTAAGTAGAGTTATTTTGAATGTTTAATAGCACATAAAAACTTAGGCTTATTGTTGTCGACGTTTCACTGATCAATTATGAATTTTCTCAAATACGTGCAATTTTTTATACTTTTCAAAAAGTATCGATACCCAATATGCCGTCTGAAGTTATCCCCTGAATTCACTTCAGATATAAAAGATTGCACGTATTTGAGAAAATTCATAATTGATCAGTGAAACGTCGACAACAATAAGCCTAAGTTTTTATGTGCTATTAAACATTCAAAATAACTCTACTTAAAGTAATATAGAAAGTCTTGAAATGTCTATCAGTGAAATAAATAAGGATAGATATATTTTTGGAGAATATCATCATTTATTTCCGAAATTAAAAAATCATAAAATACTATTTAAAAAATACATGAGAATGGACGTTGATACTTTTGACTACATTTTAAGTAAAATTGAGCGATACCTAGTTAAAAAGTGGTGTAACTTACACACTGATCCAATTTTACCCGAACAACGACTCGTCGTATGTATACGGTACGTAAGTTTATTATTTACAAAAAGAGTTTGTCTATTAAGTAGTCGCAATTTATAACCTGATATGCATTGCGCACATAAATGTCAATATTCAAATAACATGTACACCAGTGTGCGTTTGATTCGGTACCCCCTTGCCGGCAAACGGAGACACGAGTGTACTACTTCTATGCTGCTATGTTGTACGCAACGAGGTTTTCACTGTCGATGCCAAATATACGCTTAGCTCACTGAATAAACACTTTTATAATAAATTTATGAAGCTTTTAATTAAAACTTATTTTTTATTTTTTTATTTTAATTTGTAAAAAATTTATTAGCATCTACTTCTGCTGCTGCTGCTGCGGCCTCTTCGCATCTTGCGCAAGCACTACACAGTGCACACACACACACTCACTCCTGTAGCCTAACTATGCTCACACATACGTATGTGTGCGTGTGTACTCTTATGTACATATAGCTCTTTCCTCTCTGATAACACTCACATAGACAAGCGGGAAGAGGCGCGCGCGCGCAAAATCCTCGAGATTTTCGCTGTCGCTGTTGTGCCACCATTGTGTTACTACACTGCTATTGCATTATTCGCTCGCGCGACTTAGCGGGAGAAAAAATTGAAATGTCGTTTTTTTTCATAATTCACGCCTTGCTGCCTAGAGCTGTACGACGTTACTTTGCGGGCTGAATCGTCGATAAAGGCCCCTTTTCGATGCCGTTAAACTGCAAAAGTGCGCGTATGTAGAGGACAAAACAAGTTCCTCTCGAGGAGCTTCTTCTTTTAGCATTAATTACACGTACCTATCTCGCATACTCGAAAAGTGCGTTTAACTGTCACGTGCATGGCAGCAGCATTTATCGCATAAAAAATATATATACGTACGTAAAATAAAAACGATCGTATCGCGAGCCGAAAGAGAAGCCGTATCTATATACGCGCGCAATAAATGCGCGGCAGAAACTAACTAACCAACTATAACCGCCCGTCCGTATTATTTTTTTATTTTAATTTGTAAAAAATTTATTAGATTTCTAGCTACCGGACATACTTATAGCCAGCTGTCATTTGCCTTTCGGATGGGAGTCTCTACTATTCGGAAAATCGTGATAGAGGTCATGGACGTTATCTGGAAAATTTTGTTTCCCGTGCACATGCCGATTCCAACTCGAGATCATTTTATGAAAATAGCCGAACAGTTCCACGAAAAATGGGGGTTTCCGCACTGCCTCGGCTCGATCGACGGTAGACATGTCCGGATTAAAAAGCCATCAAAATCTTTCGCCAAGTATTATAATTACAAAAATTTTTTTTCCGTGGTTTTTCAAGCTTGTGTTGACGCAAATTACAAGTATATATGTATAGACGTAGGTGGTTGCGGATCGCAAAGTGATGGTTGTACGTATCGATTTTCTACTTTAAAAAGAGCGATAGATGAAAAAAAACTCAAAATACCAGCAATGAAAAGAATTAAAAATTCGACTTGTGAAATTCCTTTTTTTTTTGTCGGCGATGGAGCTTACCCTCTATCTAATAATCTCATGAAGCCATTTCCTGGCAAAAAATTAAGCCGAGATCAAATACTTTTCAATCGCAAACTGTCGAGAGCTCGAGCAGTAGTAGAAAATGCATTTGGGTATACTTGTCAAAAGTGGCGCATATTTTATACTACAATCCAAACCTCTCCAATTACAGTAAATAAAATTATAAAATCGACTTGCTTATTGCACAACATTATAATCGATAGAGAAGGATACATAAAAAAAACTCCTACTACAACTCACTCACTTGAAGCGATTGAAAAAACAGATATTTTTAGTAATGACTTTGAAAGTGGTAAAAAAATCCGCGAAAAATTAATAAAATATTTCAAGATTAATAATTAGTGCGTGGTTAAAAAATCTTATTTGAATAATTTTTATGAATGTTAAGTTATGTAGTTTTGCAATTTTATCAATAATCATCTTTAAAAAATATGTAATACTATGTAAAATGATTATTATTAATAAAGATTCAAGTCATTTTTAAATTGTAGTATAAAAGCAAAAATTATATGCGTAATTTTATAAAATAACAGAAAAACAATTACTGCGACAACTCAAATTATGTTTATATATCGAGACTACCAACTAACGTTAATTCAGTGTGCATAGAAGAGCTCAGTACATTCGATTCTCGACATTCGATTACTCTAATTTAATAAGAAAAATATTTATACACGTAGTTGCGTCATTAAATTTGTTTGAACTGAAACAAGAGATAGTGAAAAAAGGAGGTTAAGAAAAAGAGACATTTCAGGATGGAGTCATTGTCTTTCGGATTGAAAATTTAATTATGAGTATATCTGAACTCGACGAAAAACTGATTCAAGAAGTCCAGAAGAGACCGGCATTATATATAAAAAACCATCCAGACTACTTAAAGTCTAAAGTAAAAGGCCAAGAGTGGGAAAAAATAAGCATCCTGCTTGGGACTGACAGTGAGAAAATTCAGTTTCTTTCTTTTTTATTTATTTCTAAGTAAATATGCACACTTACCGTGTTAATACACTCACACATACATGCGTGCGTGCGCGTGCTCACACATACATGCGTGCGTGCGCGTGCTCACACACGCATACGGCATACACACTAGAGTTTTGAAAATAAATTGAAGTAAATTAGTGATCTATTTGAATAATTAATTTTACAGAAAAAACTTTGACAAAAAAATGGAAGTCGTTTACGGCAAAATTCAAACGAGAGTTTGATAAATCAAAAAGAAAGTCGGGCGACGGAGCAGCATCTGTTTACAAGAGCAATTGGCCGCATTATGAATTGCTTTTATTTTTGAAAGATACGGCTATTCCCGAGAACCCAGAGGGTAACTTGGTTGATTTATTTAGCGACGAAGCAGAAGAGGACGGTGGCGGCGACGATTACGGCGACGATTACAGCGACGACCACGGTGACGAACACAGTGGCTATCACAGCGACGACCACGGTTTCGAAAAAGAAAAAGAAATAGAGAGTGAAAAAGAAGAAGCTTCTTTATTGAATAACGCTTGGTTAGATATGCCTAATTTTAAGAAACCGTCTAAAAAAATTTCTTCCCCTCCATCTACTCAACGAAAAAGATCGGCGTCTCAAGATAAGTACGAGTTTGATGAGGATCAGCTAATAGAACCTAGTGGAAAAAATGCAGTAGCTAATAATATTCGATTCTTCCAAACTTTGATTCCCCATGTTCTGGAAATCGAAGCAGACGACATTCTTGAATTCAGAAATGAAGTGCATGGAATCGTGCAAAGTTATGCACACCCGACTTCAAACGGAAAAAAAAAGAGAAAAAAAATAGATAGTAATGGTAAAATGTGCTTTTGAAATATATACCAGTATTAAGTTGATAAAAGATTTAATACTCTTTTACTATTTTCTTAGAAATAATAAATTTAACACGCAGTTCAGACTCTAATCAAGTTCAGAATAAAAAAGAAAAAGATGAAGATAAAGGTAATTCACCGAATTCAAAATAATCACTTTTTTTCATGAAATTTATTTTACAGAAAATATGAAAAAAAAAATAAGATCCCTCGAACAAAAAATCAAGGAGCTTACAAAGGATAATTCGAAACGATTGACTGATTGTAATAATTACGGCAGCGAGCATGTTCGATTCAATCCTCCAGTCTATGGCACATCATTTGATCGACAATTTTACGCCAGTACCCATCCTTCGACAATGACATGCTCGACTAACCATTACGATATGCCAACTTACAGCCCCTTACCTCTGATTTCTTCTGCTGTACTCAATAGACCAAACCTCTGTGTTCAACCGAATCAACCGATGAGTTCTTTGCCCAGGTCAAGTTCTGCTGCGCCAGACTTACCATCTTCTCAAGAAACTGTCGTGCATAATCATCATTCGTATAGCCCTTGGCCTTTTCCGATATCTAACTCGGTAACTTCACGAGAATTATATACTCCGCAAGGTCAATCATTTAATTTTATGCCACCATCAACTTCAACTGTCTTTAACACCCCTTCATTTCGATCGAGCTCAAATCGGTAAGAACTATGAGATTACATTCCTTCGCAACTTCTACTTACTTTCCTCCTAATACACTGCCGTTAATTGTAGTCACCTCAACACTCCAGTGATGCGGCCGAGTTCTGTGGCATCAAATTTGGGATCATCGCAGAAAAACAATGAAATATTCTATCCGCAGTCAGCTTCTGCCCAAAGCTCGAGATCTCAATTGTCAGCTTCTGCCAAAAGCTCAAGACCACAATCGTCAGCTTCTGCCCAAAGCTCAAGGTCACAATCGTCACTTTTTCATCACAGCTCAAGGCCACAATCGTCACTTTTTGATCAGAGCTCAAGGCCACAATCGTCACTTTTTTACCAAAGCTCGAGGCCACGATCGACTGCTTCCACCCACAGCTCGAGACCGAGATCGCCGACATCAACAGAAAATTTTACACTTTCGTCAAGCTTTACATCAAGGTCGGATCGTGAGCATGGTCGATTCAATGAAGACAAGGAACTTATGACCGACTATGAATAATTCTTTAATCAAAAAAATTTATTTTAAATACGAGTTGTTCTGATGTTATGTAGTAATGTTGCGTTTGATCGATTTTTCATGAGATGAAAATACGTAAAAATATTTCCACTCCTTATGTTTATAATTAGCTCGCTTTAAGAAATTTAAATTAAATAAATCCTCGTTAACACAAGAAATCATGGTAAATACACTCTTTGAAAGAAATTTTATTTTTTTACGTTTATCATGTTACGCATTTGTTGAGAAGCCTCATATCCGCGCATCTGCTCGTATCCACGTATATGACCGTAACCGCGCATATTCGATAAAATCGCGAATATTCGAGGAAATCGCGAATATTCGAGGAAATCGCGAATATCCGAGGAAATCGCGAATATCCGAGAATATCGCGAATATGCTCGTAATCGCGGATATTCGCGCATGTACGCGAATCTGATCGCAAGCGCGTATATGCTCGTAACCGCGAATATTCGCGTATACATGCGCGTATATGCTTGTAACCGCGAATATTCGCGTATACATGCGCGAATTTGATCGCAAGCGCGTACGTGCGTGAGTCTGATGGAAACCGGGCATATGCGCAAATCTGATCGCAAGTGCGTGTGTGAGCGTGCATCGCGAATCGGATCGCAGATTTTCACGAGTGTCGTATTGTTTGTGGATTTTTGTAATGAAAGCTGAGCGCAGCGACGTCGCTTCATGTCCAGTTTGCCTAATTTTCGTGTGTCCGCGATGCACCTTTATACGATTTTTATGTAGCTTTTCAAAATGTAATAATTTTCTATATTTTGATAACGAATTTTTTTATAAATTTATACGGGGTCTTATCGCATGCGTGGATATTTGAAAGTATCCACGAATCTGATCCTATTCTCAGAAATTCACG
>NW_019640828.1:752883-870478 GCF_000599845.2 Trichogramma pretiosum | reverse complement strand
GGGGGGGGGGGGGGGGGGGGATGCGGAGTTGTGCGGGTGTCGTCGTTGCGCCTATTCCGCCTCTCTGCAGGTGTTATACGCGCAGTGTGTACATATAAATATAATATAAATTGTAGCAGTATATACCTGTATTATACGCGTGCAAAGGGACTCTAACGGGGGTGTGTGTATGCGTGAGATATATATACAGGCGCATCCGCACCTACTCCATGTATTTGGTATATATATGTGTACGAGCAGCAGTAGCTACTGGATGGATGGAGCCGAGCAACGAGGAGCGTTTATTAACAATGAACGAGAGAGCCGAGAGCGAGCAGTTATAGTCGTTAGGGAGATGAGCGTCTCTCTCTCTCTCCTCGCTGCGTGATACGACGCGACGACGATGATGAAATTCGAAGCTGCAAGTGCGCACCGAGGCTGCTACTATACGTCCTCGTCCTCGTAGTCGGCAAAGTGACAATGGAGGAGAGCCTCATGCCGCTCGAATGCGACTGTGTGCGAGCCACCCATGGTATATACAGAGGTATAGGTATATATAGGTAGTGGTAGTAGTAGTAGAAGCAGCAGGTCGGCATGGCAACACACTGTGCTGCTGCCGCTGCTGCTATACCTACCTATATAGGTATAGCATTTCTCTTACTGCGCGAAAATATATATATACATATTATCCGTGTACAGGCGAACTCTATTTCCATAATCTGCCTGCTTTGTCGATTCTGAATTATGCGCGCGCGAGCAGTAACTGAGAGAGAGACTAAGCTACTGCTGCTGCTGCTGCTGTTGTGTAGGTGCGTGCCCTGCGCAGAGCCTCGAGTATATAAGTCCGATTATTTGCGCTCGCGAGCTCGTAAATCGATTTTGCACGAGCGATGTACCTACACCTATTGTACAATCTTAAAACTTCGCTTAGGAGCTTCCGTATACACGCGTAATTTGCATTGTTTTTTTTTCATATAAATAGCAACTTTTAGCGCGCTACAGAGACCATACCCGAGATTCGATCGCGTTATCGGAAGTCAACAAATTTTTTCATTACCGCCAATACCAATTTATAACACCTGTACGAATGAGATTTTCATTACAATTTCGGTGTAGTTCCAATGACATGCGATTCTCAGCGGTATGATACAGATCGCAGTATACACACAACTGCGCTATTTTGACGGTAGAGGGCCGGAATCGCGGTATCTTCTATTCTTCTCGCAAATACGAGAGTAAGTGAGTTCTCAGTCGCTAACGAGGAATTCGTGTAAGGTAAGGAAGTGTGTTTACAAATTGCCGAATTCGATGGCACATAACCTCAAACATTGTCTCGGAGTATTTCGTGAAAATTCAGAGTGATCACACGCGTATAATCGAACGAACGATGGAAAGCGGAGAGGACACACTTAGGTATGAAATTTTGGCGCATGCGATGATTTTCTTTCTTTGAAAATCACATCATCCACGTTTTATTATTCTTTAGAGTGAAGGAGGAACCAAATGATGCTTGGACAGGTGCAGGTGACAATGGTGGTTTCGATTCGGTGGATTCTTGCGAAGTCAAAAACTTTGGAGCATTAACTTTTCATAATTCACTAGTGAGTTTAATGCTTTTAATTGTGTTGTGATGTTTCACTATCAAATCCTATAACGCAATTTTAATTTTAGGCAAATAACACGAATGAGATTATGCCGTCAGGCGAAAAGATCGATGAAAAAATATTCATTGATGTGGAGTGCCAACATCTTAAATCTGAACTGACGTCTCCCCCGACGAGAATCTACAAAACTGAGAATGAAAATGTTTACTACGTCGAACATAGTCTAATGATTTTGATAAAGAAAGGTTTCGATTATCATAATAATTGTCAATTTCGAGTGCCTCCTCGATTGAAAATTAATGAAAATAATGACGTTAGATTCTTTAGAAAAATGTCCAAGACCAAATTATCTTCTGAATGTAAAACAAGTGGAAAAATTTACAATGGAAGAAAAAGACATGTAAATACGACACACAAGAACATTAAAACATATGCATGTGAAATTTGCCACAATTCATTTGGACTAAAAGATGATCTAAGAGTTCACATGAATAGAGTACATAATCGGATCAAACCCTTTGAAGGTGACAATTGTCACAAATTATTTATAGTAAAAAGTAACCTAAAAACTCACATGAATGCAGTAAATGATCGGAGCAAATCCTTTGAATGTGATATTTGTCAACAAACCTTTGGACAAAAAAGTAGCCTCAAAACTCACTTAAATTCAGTACACGATCGAAGAAAACTCTTTGAATGTGAAATTTGTCACAAGTCAGTAAGTCGCAAGGATCAAATCAATAGACACATAAATACAGTACATAATCGGATCAAACCCTTCGAATGTGAAAATTGTCACAAATTATTTTCACAAAGAAGCCATCTTAATGTTCACAGGAATGCAGTACATGATCGGAACAAACCCTTCGAATGTGATATTTGCCACAAATCATTCGGACAAAAAAGTAAACTCAAAAGGCACATTATGACAGTTCATGAACGGAGCAAACCCTTCGAGTGTGAAATTTGTCACAAATTATTTTCACGGAAAGGTGACCAAAATAGACATATTAGTACAGTACATAATTGGATCAAACCCTTCGAATGTGAAAATTGTCACAAATTATTTCGACAAAAATCATATCTCAATTCGCACATAAATGCAGTACATAATCGGATCAAACCCTTCGAATGTGAAAATTGTCACAAATTATTTTCACAAAGAGGCCATCTTAATGTTCACATGAATGCAGTACATGATCGGAGCAAACCCTTCGAATGTGATATTTGCCACAAATCATTCGGACAAAAAAGTAAACTCAAAAGGCACATTATGACAGTTCATGAACAGAACAAACCCTTCGAGTGTGAAATTTGTCACAACTCATTTTCACAGAAGAGTGACCTCAATCAACACATAAGTGCAGTCCATAATCAGAGCAAACCCTTCGAGCGTGAGATTTGCCGCGACTCATTTGGATACAAAAATGTACTCAAAAAACATATTGCGAAAGTACATAATTAAAGACAACCCTGAGTGCAAAAAGCAGTGAAGATTTTGCAATAACATAAGTATGAAACTTAATTTTGGACAAGATTTACATTGATATTATTCAATTTCATAAAAAATAGTAAAATATCTCAAGCTGTTATCAATTTCAATATGATTGTAAAAAATACTCAATTCACCTTTTTTTTCATAAAATCAATTCTTTGTACTTTTTGTCTTGAATTCTTTTTTTAAAGAACTGTTGCTGAACCTATCTTTCAACATCTTATTTGTCATTTTTCCTAAAATACCTGCTTTCTATTGGTATACGAGCAGATCTTGTCGACCTTGAACCAATAATAATACATTAATTATGCTGGAAAACCTCGAAAGTCGATTTCCGTAAACGTGGAAGATTTTATAACTGTCATCGCAAATTGTAAAAATTAATCTCACCCAATGAAAAGTATCGTAAATACATCCACACACTGAATGTATCAATTAGTTCACGAATGTAAAAAAAAGAGCATCTAAAGGTCAACGCGTAAAAGTAATAAAAATTTCATCAATGATTGGTTGCTTACATAAACAGTCACCATCCAATATTCTTCGCAAGCATCTATACCAGACGGTTGAAAACTCGGGTGCCATCTCAACGATTCGAACGACCAAACACAAGTTTATTGCGATGACATCACTTTTTGAAGAGAGGATAAAATAAAATAAAATATAAGAAATGCCAATAATAGTAATACAAAGGAAAATAAAGGTAGAGTTATCTTCTTTATAATTATAGACGCAACTGCCGCCAATATTTTACTACTACCTGACGCTCCAATGACTGATTGAACTTCGTTTCTAATATTATCTGTGCAACATACCGATATATTTCTGTTTCATGTGAATTTTTCTCAAAATATATCGCTTGTATGGGTAAGCTAATTCTGCGCCTGAATCACATCTTCATTACGATTTCGGTGTAGTTTTAATGACATGTGAATCCCTCTATGTATTGAAATACGAAACGGCATACGGCCAGTCGTCGATGGAGGGGGCAAAATTTCGCCAAGGAGCCATAACAATTATCGTGGGATATCCTCGCTAATATTCGTGTAGTGTGTTCAGGCGTAGCAAAGTGCTAGTGTTTACAAATTCGTGAAATCGATGTACAGTGTTATTGTCTGCTTGAGGCGTTCAACCTCAAATATATTTTTTCTACGTATGAAGTGAAAATTCGCAGTGATTGCAGTAATCAAACAAACGATGAATAGCCGAGAAAACATAATTAGGTATTACTTTTTTTTATCGTGCAATTATATTTTTTGAAACGATTGCTTTATCAAACTCCATTACTCTTTAGAGTGAAAGAAGAGCTTAGACCAGAAGACACTTGGCCAGATGCAGGCGGCGATCATATTTTCGATGCAGTGGACTCTTGCGAAGTAAAAAACTTTAGAACACTGACATTTTATGAACAATCGGTAAGTTTGATAATTAAAATTATGCTCTGTTTTTCAAAAATCAAAAACTATTGATCTTACAGGAAAAGTTGAATGAAAAAATATTCGTTGATTTTGAGTGCAAAGATGTTAAATCTGAACTGAAATCTCTACCAGCTACCATCTGCAAATCGGAGCATCAAAGTTATCCATCCATTGTGAAAATAGAAAATCAAATTCAGACCAATTATTTGAAAGATGAAGATCTGATGATTTTACCAAAACAAGAATTCGATCATGATCATAATTGTCAATTACAACCCAATTTTCGATTGAAATGTGGTCAGTCCAAGAAGGTGAAAAATTTAAGAAAAACGTCTCGGACCAAATTATCTTATGAGTATAAAATGAGCCAAAAAACATTTAAAGGAAAAGTGATTTTGAGAAGTAAGATGAAGCACAAGAACAATATAGCATATGATTGTGAAATTTGTCACAAATCATTTGATTACCAGAGTATTCTCAAACGTCACGTCGAAACAGTACATAATCGGAGCAAACCCTATGGATGTGGAATTTGTCATAAGTTATTCAGCCGCAAAGAACACCTTAACAATCACGTAAATTCAAAGCATAGTGAGGAAAAACCCTTCGAGTGTGACATTTGTCACAAATTATTTGGACAAATAAGTAACCTAAAAACTCACATAAATGTTGTACATAATCGAATCAAACCCTTCGAGTGTGACATTTGTCATGAGTCATATGGCCGCAAGGGTACTCTCAAGGATCACATAAATGCAGTACATGAACGGAGCAAACCCTTCGAATGTAAGACTTGTCAAAAATTATTCGGGCGAAAGAGTACTCTTAACAATCACATCGATCTAGTACATAATAAGGAAAAACACTTTGAATGTGACATTTGTCATAAGTCGTTTATCTGCCAAAATATCCTCAACAAACACATACATTCAGTACATAATAAGGAAAAACCCTTTAAATGTGAGATTTGTCACAAATCATTTGGATATAAAGTTCATCTCAAACGTCACACGAATACAATCCACGTTCGTAGCAAACCCTTCGCGTGTGATATTTGCCACAAATCATTCGGACTGAAAGCAAACCTCAAAATTCACATAAATGGAGTACATGAACGTAGCAAACCCTTCGAGTGTGATATTTGTCGCAAATCATTTGGATACAAGAATGTAGTCATAAAACACATTGCGAAAGTACATAAGCAAACCTTAGTAGCGTAAGAATTTTCCGGCGCCATTCGGATCCAATGAAGACTTCTACAATCACATACTTAATTTTGAACAAGAACATATTTCAAACTGTTATTTATTTTATTGTGATTGTAAAAAATACTTGATTGAATTGTCGTACATAAAATCAAATTATTTCTTTTTTCCGTCTTGAATTAATTCTTTAATGTTTTGCTGTATAACCGATCTTTCGACAGCTTATTTATCATTTTTTTCCGAAAACGTCTGCTTTCCCATGTGTACGTGAGTAGATCCTGGTCTTGAATCAATAATAATTAGTCATCAACACAGCCGAACTCGTTGATAAAAAAGTTCTACAAGTGTAGTGATAATTCGGCCCATTCGATACAAAGTATATCTGACCACGAGTACACCCTCGCTTCGCATGCATAAATTCATGTTATACGTAAGTATGTAAATATGCACATGCGCTGTATAGTGTCAATTCGCTGTACTGCGTCGTACGATGACACGACCGGGTCACATATCTCTGCTCCAAGTGAGACGATTGTTTTTCGTTTTTGTTTTCTCGAATTACTCATACGGACTACATACTGGATATATCTATTTTTGAAGTATCATAAAATATTCATAAATTCGCGTCGGGCTGCACTCTTCTGTTAATCGAAGCATGCGTAAAAACGAGAGAAAACGAGTCGTCGTCGTCGTCGTCGTCGTCGTCGTCGTCGTCGTGTTTGTTCTATATTAATATAATACTATCGCTCTCTCAGCGAAGCCACGCAGCAAAGTCGAATAACGAGTCTCTGTCTCTCCATCAGCGAGGCTACTCGATGTCCTACTAGAAGCTTCTTAACGCGCTCTAGCCTTTTCGCGCGCGGTGTGCGCATCGTCGTGCCGCGTTCTCGTCTATCTTTGAAGCTTTGAGTTCTTCAAATAAAATTAAAAAAAAAAAAAAGAAGTGAAGAGCAAACATAATACTCGTACGCTACGTGTACCCCCCACCTGCAAAAGAGAGAGAGACATTCTCATCGGGCAATTTCTCGGGTGTACAACATTCGCATACGTAATGTAAAAATGGCTTTATTAAACGGACGAGCTGACAAAAGGCCTCGAGGCCTCGGCTGCGTTGTGCGGTCAGCGCGCGTATCGTAAAAAAGACAAGCTTGCCCGCTATACGTGGACGCGTATCTAGTTACATCGGCAATAACGCACAATAAGAAGAAGCAGCAGCAGGGCTAATCGAGTAAAATTGAATATTCCCGCCGCTCGTTCGAAACCAGACGAGGTGGTAGCTCGATGTAGTCTGCCCTCCTGCCGAGAGGAGCTGCTATACGTATACGAGCTTGCACTCGTATGTGCATGTCTGTGTGTGTGTGTGCGATTTACACATGCAACGTATTGAATCGCTGGAGGTCGTGGCTGTCTCTGTGTCTCTCTTTGGCTTTGTGATGGCACTTGTCGAGAGGCAAATGGGCGAGACTCGCACTGGCGATTGTTCTCTCCGCTGCTGCTGCTATTGCTGCTGTTGTGTAGTCGAGCGCCCGAACACACACTGCACATATTACAGCGCTGCAGTGTGTACATGGGTATATATACGTGTTTGCTCTCGATGACAATAAGTGCACATAGTTCGGCTATCTATATGCATGTGTACACGTACACAATGCACATCGGAGATCGTTGCCCCCCCCCCCCCCCCCCCCCCCCCCCCCCCCCCCCCCCNCCCCCCCCCCTCCTCACCTCCGTAATGTACGGGATAGATGCTATATAATGCATTGTATGCGTATTGCTCTGCATGTCGTACGATCGTTGCTGTAACGTTATTAAATATGTACCCGAGCGATGGACGGTCTCCGATGTAGATTGACGCACGAGCACGCCTATCGATAAGCAACATTTTTTTATTGAAAAAAAATTAATTCGATGGGTCCTCGAGAGGAAGAAAGAAGGAGACGAAATCAATTCTATACCGATTGAAGTTTAAAGGGTATACAATAGCAGAGGTATTCTGGCTTGTAAATCTTGTTTCGTCTTTTTATGCTAATCGGACAATTTTCCGCCACTTGCGAGTTCGCGATGCTCCATCTGTCGATAGAATCAGAAAAGCTCAAAATCAAAACAAACACCAGCTTCGATCACGGTCGATTCGTGTTAGAACGCGCCACACGAATTTCGAAATATCATTCGCTCGTCATTTTTGTGCGCAAAAGTACAATTTCATTTTTAAAATCAGAGCCACTACATCGATATCCATATAAATGTCAATTAGTCGGAGGCCTATATGGACCGAGTGTAATCCCTTTTTCGTGTATAGCGCGCAGCGATCCGACTCGCGCGACATAATGGTATTATATTCGGGGTACGCGACGAGTTTGCTGCGCGCGAGGGGGTGTGCTCGCGCGTGACCGCCAATACGATTCCGGTATTAAATCCAGCGAGAGAGATAGAGAGAGATACGGAGTTAAGATCTCTTCTCCAGTCATTTGGGCATTTAATCGAAGAATTTGCGAAGCAATCGACTTGATTACGGTGTACGTTTCTCTCCCACGAAGTCGGACACAGGACGACGTGGTAAATTTCATTATTAGACGTATCGTATTCGCATCGTATGCACGCACAAACACACACACTGGCTGAATTACATTAGCTAGCTCAAACACTCGAACCATAAAGGCAACGAAGAATAAGAATGATAAAAAAAGCTCTTGGTATATATATCGAAATAACGAACTTGTGGGCATTGTACGAGCCCCGTTGACCGTACAGCTATAATACATAATGTACTCTGCCCTCGGACACATTGTTATACAAACGCTATTTATACAATATATCGCACAAGAGAGAGAGAGAGAAGTTCATAAGTGAAATTCTTCTGTATCTTTCGGGCGAGAGAAGAAAAGAACAACAACAAGAGAGAGAGATAAAAAAGTAAGGAAGGAAGGAAGGAAGTTCTCAAAAGCGGTGCATTATACAATGTGTGTGTGTCTACTGCGCAGCATCTCGAAATAACGAGTTCACGTGTGTGTACATAATGTAATATTGTGCATAACGTTACATAAATGCGCCGCGAAGTAAGAGGAGGAACGCACGAGGTAGACAAAAGTCAGCAAGTTAGAATGCGCACATACACACGTATCTCTGTCTCTCTTTCACCTTACTTAACTCTCGGAGACTCGAGCAAGTAACCCAAAGTGAGGAGTTACACGACAAGAGAGTCGTACATTGTTTGCGATATTATAATAAACTATATTATACACGCAATTTTTCTCGTGTGTGTACACATTGTCACGATTTCTGCTGCAGCAGTAGTGGACATTGTTTGCGCGCCGACTACTAAATTTTTGCACGTAGCCGCAGCAGCACATCGTACCCTTTTTTTTCATTCATTCGTTCTTCCTTTCTTATATGTATCCTTCTCAAAGTCCGGCGCGCGAATATACATAATATACATTATATATCCCTTTGCCGCATTCTATATTATATTCGACCCCCGATCGAGCGAAGAAGAAGAAGACGCGAGCGATGGTCGTCGTCCTCGGGGTGGTGGTGGTGGTGACGGTGGTGGTATATGTGTATGCGAAGAGGAGATATATTCAATGGAGTGTCCATCCGGTGTGTGCGGTGGATGCTCTCTCGCTCCTTTTTCTCTGTCAAAAGAGAGACTCGAGTGAGTGTTGCGGGCTCTCTCGTCTTATAATATGTATATGCGCTCTCTCTTTCTCTCTCTCTCTGCTCGAGACACTCCTCTCTTTTCAGCAGCAGTAGCAGCACACGAGTTTAGCCCGTTTCTTTTCATCCGTTTGTGTATTTCGCGCGCGCGCGCGGTAGCAGGCAGAAAGCTGCCGGTTTTTCGCGACCGTTTATATACATACATACATACATACATACAGTAATAAAGGCATGAAGTAGTGGCAGTGGTGGTGGTGGTGGTGGTGGTGGCTACTACTCGTACGCCACGCTGCGTTGCGCTTGCGGACTCGTAAAACGATCTTCACATACACGCACACACGTACGAAGGTAAATGCCCTGCAGCTTCTCTCTCGTGGACCGGCGCGGAGCATTGTTATCCCTGAAAAAGAGTGAAGGAAAAGAGAGAGAGAGAGAAAGAAAGACTCGCATTAACGCTCTAAAGTTTCTTTTATTATTGCCTTTGAGCCTTGAGAGAGAGAGAGAGAGAGAGACTGTCTTCTTCTTTCTCTTTGCAGCACTCACGCTGCCCGCGTATCCGTTATAGCTTTATATACGTGTATTTTTTATCATCATTATTATTATTATATTCAGCTTGCCTTTTACGAAATCCACGATACAATAACGACGCGTCCATGGGTCGGAATTAATTTTTTGATTCTCCGCGCGCGAAACGAGGAGAGGACGTAGGCTCGACCCCCCGCGCAGGCACGCAACTACAGCATTTATATACAGCTGAGCAAAAAAGGCAGTTGCAGTGCGCACGGAGCTCGTTATCATTGTCATTATAAAATCGACCGAACAAGGCAAACCGACGAATTGGATCTATTTCGAGAAAGTCAGAATAGACAAATGTAATAAATAAAATTAAAAGCTGCGGTACAGCGAGCGAGCCATCATAATAACAACAACTTGATACTTTCGATCGGAAATACATACGCGCGTGGGCGAAAGAGAGAGAGAGAGAGAGCGAAAGTTGAAATTTGCAGACAGGCAGGCAGGCAATCACAACTGCGCTCGGGCACCGGCAACGGAGGCTCCTATTGTTCGGCCTCCATTGTTTCAATATCTCGGGGCGGTGCTTCTTATTGTTGCCACCCTTTGTGTACACCTTTGCGCACACGAGGCGCACACCGGAATACGCAACTCTCTTTCTCTTTCTCTCTCTGCGTATTGTGTACATGCGCATTATATAACTCGCGCCTGTTTCTTCTTTTCCTCTTTCTTCTTTTCGTCGACTGTGACGTCGTCGTCTCCTCCTACTACATATACTACTCTTCGCGAAGGGATGATTGAAAAATAAGGAGAAAAACGATCGATCGATCGTACATATATATTCGCGGTACCGTACTACGAACATTTCACATTTTTCGAGACACGTATCGAGATAAAAATCATGTCAATCGCAAGTCTGTGTCTGTGTTTGAGTCTGTGTTTTGGTCTGTGTGTACGTACTACATTTCTTGCATAATGCGTGCACGCGAGATAAAGACTCGATTAATCTCCCGCGTATTTATCTCGTACGTTTTACATATCTACGTTACGCAACGGTTTTATCACGAACAAACGAATTTTATCGAAATTTTGTTAATTTTCAAATGCTATTCTATCTTAACATCTCTCAATTACCATGCAACATACGTAGGGTCCCTCGTTTAGCTGAAATCGACTCGATTTTTGAACATTTCTCGTACACAAATCGTAAAGAGCTCTATATTTTATAAACTACTCGTTAAAAAGGGTACTTTGCGATGGTGTATGCTAGATTTTGATAGACAAATGCAGTACTGCAGTCCACGGACATGCTTAAACTTTCTTTTTTTTTTCAGTAACCTGTAGTCTTGCGCTTAAATACTACTGACAACGCGATATTTACTCAAAACCATTCACAGTACATACTGATTTAAAGAGAAAAAAATTTCCAGAAAATCGAAGAAAAAAAAATTCGTCTCGATGCAATAAAAATAGGCTAAGGTCGAAGCATCTAAAAGATTGACAAAATTTCGATAAAATTCTTTTGGTCGTGATAATTTTGTTGCGTAGTTAATAATACACTACGTAACGAAATTAGCATACACACCATAGAAATCTATTACGAGATTATAAATGCGCGCACAGCTGAGCCAACAGAAACAATACATTCCACCTGTCAAGATGACATAATAAGGCCATAAGATTAAATCGTACTATCATCTCCAAATTGGTTCTCGTACGATTTTCTTCTACGGCTATCGCGGGCTTCTTTATTCTCTTATCCGATACGAATATTTGACTCTCATTAAACGTATTATGCAAAAAAAGTATTTCGTCACGCGAGCGCGAACGACGTTCGAGATGGAGTTTAAAGCGAATTCGAGTGCGCGTATATGCGTGTGTGCTTGCACGCGAGTCGATAGAAAATAGAGGAAACATCGAGCATGTATCGGGGATGAGATGGGAAATAATTTAAAAGCTGAATGGGGAATTTTTTGCCTCCTTCGCTCGGCTCGGCTTCTACTTCTTCTTTTTTACTTCTTCTTCTGCAGCTCTCTCTCTCTCTTGGGCACGAGCTGGACACAATGGCACACGACGCAGAGAGCCTCAATGCGGCAATGTATCACACAAGGAAAGTCGACTTTTTTCTTTTCGTCGAGGCTGAGAAAAGAGCGAACGCATTGTATCGACTTTTTCTTTCTACGGCGCACACACATACTCAACTCTCGACGCTATTTTTTCCTTGTTCGCCTTTCATCCTTACGTGCGCGCTTTTATTTTTCCTCTCTCTCTCTCTCTCTCGGATCGCGTCCATTGTCGTACGCGATCGCCTCGCTTTGCATAGAAAACGCATATATGATCACGTTCGGCAATCGCTAATGTAGATAAATCACTGCCCCCGCTATATATTTTTTTTTGTTGCTTTTCTCTTTGCGAGGCTGTTTTTTTTTTCATTAAAAGAAAAACAAATCCCACGTGACACTGTCTGCCTCTGCGTATGTGTGTGTGTGTGTAAGCTGTCGCGTAAACGACCTAATACGCGCGTAGAGCAGTGTGTATAGCAATATAACAAAAAGCCGCGTTGTTGTGCCCCAAAAGGGTGTCTCTCAGCTTTGGCGGTTCGTTGAAAACAGTTTCATCTCTCTCTCTCTCTCTCTCTCTCTCTCTCTGGCATTAACACACGGTACAGTCGCGAGCTAGCGTCAAACATTGTTTCGCGACACAATATTGTTTAGTGTATACCCCGGACTACCCCCGCGTTAGTCGTGCAGTAACCCCCCGCGGAGACTATATCACTGCTGCTGCTGCTCCTTCGGTATATATACAAGTGTGTAGTCGCGCGCGAAACGCGGACGAGCCCATTGCTCGGCTATGTACCAGAGAGACGAAAAGAGAAGCTTTCTTCATTATGGGGCCGTATAATGGGGCCACCACCACCACCACCGCCGCCGCGCTTGTATCAGTATATATAAGCTCGATCTTGCGTGGGCAAAGACGCGATTACAATGACACGAGGACGACGACGCGTATACAGACGAGCGCTAACACGACGAGGCTCGATGTTCGCCTCGTTTCCTCCCGAGCTTAATATAATAATAATAATGATAATATATCTGGTATACGCATTATAATTATAACGATCAGTCTGGCATATGATGCGTGCGCGCGCGCGTATATTACCGATTTTTACTTTGCCTTTCTGTTTGAGCAGTTTATTGTTGTATAATATATAGTTCGTAGTCGTAGGGTGGTTGCAATGCGTGCAAATGTGAGAAATACTTGCTTACGGCTTTACTTATACAATTACTTTCACTTTGCCACTTGCAGGTATGCACAGATAAAAGTACTCTGGCCATCTGGCGTCGGAGACGATCATTAATTCCTATTGAATTATCATGCATTGTCGTACAATTAATGCGGGAAATAAATCAATATTAAAACGTTAATTTTCAATTTCATTATAGAATACACGACCTAACATTCCATACTAATTTAAAAAAAAACAACGGTTGGACTTATAAAATTATTTTTACTTTGCCACTTGCAGACAAAGATACTCGCCATCTAGCGGTGATGGCTGGGCTTTAATTACGATCAAAAACTAAATCAGTATTCATGCTTTGTTAATTTTTAACTAAAATTACCCTTTGAAAAAAGCATTGGTTACTTTAATATTAATGTCTAATTTCACATCGTAAGATGCATTGAATCCAAGGTTTTTCTTTCAATAATGTGGAATAACGCAATAATTATCGAACATTACTTTTACGAACAGTCATTAATTGACTCTAAAGACACACGTACGATAAATTCCTCAAATCCACCAGAATTACGAGTATTATCGTGCTTACAACAAAAAAAAGGGTAAAAAAGCTCTAAAAGCTCGAACACGCTGTGCCACGACACGTATCATATATATACACTATGTACCCGCACACTCGACGCATTATGACGAGAGAAAGATTAATACAGAAGTGACAAGACCCAGAAAAAGCAATAAAGACAAAACGCGGCAATGAGAAAACGAGCGAACAAAAAAAGATAAAAAAAAAATCGTCCTCGTCCTCCTCGTCGTCGTCTGCGCGCACAGAACTCCCAAAGTATTATATCTCTCGCTCGACGCACAGTACGAGGAGTAGTAGATGAAATAATATATAATAATACGTGCGCAAGAGAGAGAGAGAGAGTTTGTAAAAACACACATACACACTACACACGGTTATTCGCAAGAGAATATATACAGCGCAGCGAAGGAGAGTTAGCAGCCTCGTTATTTTAATCATTCTCTCTCTCTCTCTCTCTCCCTACTTCTCTCTGTGCTCCTCTCTCGCTCGGTGTACACGCGCAAAACCCGCGAGGATTCATCCCTTTTATTTTTCGTCGTCGACTTTCGTCGCCTATACGTACTGTGTACTGTACGAGAGGAGCTGATGCTTCTGCTGCTGCTGCCACACCCCAAGGGTACTCGTATGCGCGTCGACTCGAGCCTCGGCAGCAGTTAGATCGTGTATATATTTACATGTCTCTCTCTCTGCATTTTTTTTTTTTTATATTAATTCTCCATCGTCGCTCTCGCGCGCGCGCGCTCACTTATATAATGTACGTACGATGTTGGGTAAAACAGCAATCAGTTTTAATGCGCAGATAGGTCGTGTGCGTCGTGCGATAATATTCAGCGATATCGCGAGAGCTTTTTTTTACGATCGTTTTAACGATGATAAAAAATTAATGTAAATGAATCATCAATTCGAATGATTGAATTCTAATACATGTATGCAAGGGATCGCGCTAATTGAAGCTCTGTCCCCTAAATAAAAAGTATACAAACGCGACAGTGGTACCCCCCGCGCGATTGCCTCCTCCTCGAGAAAAGTCGTAAAAACGAGTACGCGACTTGTGCGGACAAAGTTGTTGTCGTAGTAAAGAGCCTATATATACACGGGCTACTCCTCGAGTCGCGTCGTCGTCGTCGAATTCTCTGGGCTTATATATCGATTTGTTATTGTTGTCGTATGGTACCACAGTGAAAGCTCATCGAAACTATAATACACATATACAAAGCACAGCACACATTTACGCGAGGGGGGAGTAAAGGTCCCCGAGAACGGCAATGATATTTTTTTTTTTTCATATAAACGCCCGGAGTCTCGACGACGACGACGACGACGACGATCGATTGTTCTCCGCACCCACCCTCTCACGTGCGCGCTGCAAGCACACGCCACGAGTCTCGGCTCTCATTATCGAAACCCTCGATATTCGATCTCCGACGACGTTGACGACAAGAGAGAGCGATGGCTTAATCGGCTGCCAGTCAGTAGCTGCTACTCTCTCTTCTATATACAAGAGAGAGAGAGAGAGAGAGAGGGAACAAGAACCTACGACGGCACAGCTCGATATACATTCTCAAGTTTTGATTGCGTGCGTATATGTGGAGCACGCGCCCGCGCGACTCGAACGTTAAAAGCTCGCGTGTGTGTGTGTGTCGTGCGTTTATTATTATGGGCGAGCATTACAAAACGAGAGAGAGAGAGGAATTTTTCCTTTTCTTCTTTCTTTTTTTGCATTCAGGTGCATGCATCATACGTGCATTATGCGCGCGAATGCGTATTTTTTCCTCCTCCTCCACCTCCTTCTTCTTCTCCTCGTTTCTTTACTTCAACGAGTGCGCGCGTGCTCGCATAAAACGTCAACTTCAGATATCGTTCGCTCTCGCTCGCTCGCTCGCTTGCTCCATTGTGCGTGCGAGTCCCGCGAAAGCTCCTTTAAATTGAAAGAGACAAAAGCTCTCCTATACGCGCGCCTTTATTACGCGAAAGAGAGAGAGAGAGAGAGAGAGAGAGAGAGAGAGAGAGCAAGAAATAAATTGGTTGTTCATTTGGGACAAAAAAAAAGAAAGAAAGAAAGAAAAAGTCTTCGCTGGTTATACACACGCCGCGACGAATGAATTATTCTGCCTTCAATGCGAGCTTGCATATAGCATAGAGCCGCTATAGAGGCGCGTGTATAATGTTTATTCACGGGCAATCGTGCGCTTTTCTTTCGGGGGGAGGATATTGTTACGCAGTTATCACTCGGTTTGAAATTCTTCGATGAGGTGCAGCCCATTATTACCATCTGGTTCCTGAGCTTTATGTGTGCTTGCGTGTACATCGAAAAGGTAAAGTAATGAATGAATTCCAAAAAAGACACGAAAGCTCGAAAGCTTGCGGCAAACAAGAGAGATACACGCAGAGAGACGCGTAAGGTGAAAAAATACATCGAGTCGCGGGGGTTGTTGGGCTTTTAGCTTTTATTGTCACACCCCCCACGCTGCTGCTACCTATGGTATTTCTAAATGCCATCGACGGATAAAAGATCTCTGTTTACTTTTCTGGCCACCTGCATTTATCTATCTTAACGCTCATTTTTATTATTGATAACTCAGAAAATTAAAAATAAAGAATAGTTAAAATAGACTTGTAGAAAGTATGAAGTAAAGAGATATATCAATTAAGAGCCTCATAATTCATTAAAATCATTGAACCGGGTGTATATAAACCTATACCTGACTGAATATATACCTGACGTTTATGAAAAATCCAGCAGTCAACGCTCGCCACATTCAGAAAATTTCTTCAGGACAAGACGTAAAAAAAATTTCGGCTGTTCCTTGAATGAGCAAAAAGTTAACGAAGAGTAGAAATTAGGAGTGGTCTGATAAAAAAGTAAAGTGCCAACGTAGGAATAGTTAGTAGCCCTAGATCCAGGTAAGACACAATTATATTTGCATAGTTTTGATTGAAATTTTACAAAAACATATGTACCAGAATTTATGCATATTTTAATTGTCAGTCATCATTTATTCGAAAAATCGTAGCATACATAATCTTTACGACCTTAATGAACTCTTTTTTGATGTTTGAGCAAATGCACTTTTTGTCCAAATTTCTGCTCACACTTGTCGCATTCGTAATCCTTACGACCTTCGTGAACTATCTTTTGGTGTATAAGCAATTGCCCTTTTTGTCCAAATTTTCTCTCACATTTCTCGCATGCGTAATCTTTGCGATTATTATGGACTGTTTTTTGGTGTAAATGTAAATGAGATTTTTGTCCAAATTTTTTTTTACACTTGTCGCATTCGTGATCTTTTCGACCTTCGTGGACTATCTTTTGATGTCTAATCAATTGCCCTTTTTGTCCAAATTTCTGTTCACACTTGTCGCATGCGAAATCTTTCCGGTTTTCGTGTATTGTCCTGAAGTGGATGAGCAAATTTGGTTTCTGTCCAAATTTTTTTTCGCACTTTTCGCATGCATAATCTTTGCGACCTTCATGTACTGTACTTTGATGATTCAACATATCCGTTTTATTTCGAAATTTCCTCTTGCATTTATTGCATGGATAATCTTTGCAACCTCCGTGTACTGTCCTTTGGTGAAAAAGCAAACTCGATTGCCATGCAAATTTTTTCTCGCACTTGTCGCATGTGTAATATTTCCGACCTTCGTGTATTGACCGTTGGTGAAAAAGTAAATGTTGCTTACGTCCACATTTCTTTTCGCAATTGTCGCATGCGAAATCTTTCCGGTTTTCGTGGACTATCTTTAGGTGGGTGAGCAAATTACAATTAAATCCAAATTTTTTCACGCACATGTGACATGAATAATCTTTTCGAACATCATGAACAATTTTTTGGTGTGAAAGCAAATTAGATTTGTGTCCAAATACCTTCTCGCACTTATCGCATGCATAATCTTTGAGGCCTTTGTGTATTGCCTTTTTATGGATAAGCAAATTCACTTTTTCCTCGCATTTTGTCTCGCCCTTGTCGCGAGCATCATTTTTGGGATCCTCGTGTATTCTTCTTTGGGTATCCAACAAAGCTGACTTACTACTAAATTTTTTCTCAAAATTGTCGCATGCGTAATCTTTGCGATGCTCGTGTACTGTCTTTATGTGCAAGAGCAAAGTATGTTTAGTGTCAAATCTCTTCGCGCACACTTCACACAAGTAATTTTTGAAAACTTCGTGGAAAATTTTTTTGTGCTTTAGTAAAGTTGATTTATTTTCAAATTTCCTCTCGCACTTGTTGCACGTGAAATTGTTACTATTTTTGTGTACTAATTTCTGGTGCGTAGTCAAACTAGATTTTTTCACAAATTTTTTCTCGCACATGTCGCATGCAAAATCTTTACGGCTTTTGTGTTCTAATATTTGGTGTCTATTTAGATGACTTCGGAACTCAAATTTCTTTTCGCACTTGTCACATATGAAATTTTTCTGTTCTTGAATAATTGTATCACGGTGCATTATCATACTTGATTCTAGTACAAATGCCTCCTGACAAATACCACGAACGTGTTTTTTGTCGTTTGAAACAACATCGTCGTGCTTACTTGAATTATTTTCCGAGACAGCTTCCTTTGAGTTTTCGTTAATTTTATCCATTTCGAGATCAAAAATAAACGATAGATCCTTCAATTCATTCCCCCGTAATTAGAATGAGTAAAATTTATCTTCTGGAATTATGGATCGTTAGATTGTTAAAGACAACGTTTAAACTAACTTATTTGTACTATAAATACGATCAGTGTTCGAGGAACGAAATGAAATTCGTTTATGGTTATATTGTTTACAATTAAGTTACCAATTTATCTGTTTATACATAATTTTCCTAAAAATATTTTAATCATTTAAACCCGTTCATTCTGAAAGACCCTAATTTTGAGTTATTTTTCCATGCGTTATTTTTTGTAAAATTAATGTTAAAATACAATATCTTATGCGTTTTTATCGCTTTTTTTCAAATCTGGCGTCAGATTTACGATATTAGCAACCGTTTTAAAAATTCATTTATTTAAACAAAAAAAAGTGGATTTTGAACATTTGTCTTGAAAATACAGTGTTCCCTCCGTATACGTGGGGGTTACGTTCCTAAAAAGCATCGTGTACGAGGAAACCTCGTATACTGAACCCAAGCTCTTATGCAATTTCAGAAGTTGCGTTCTTAGGAATCTCAAAATTTAAAAAAAATGTATACAAGGGCTATTCAATAACAGGTGTTGCAGGCCAAAAAATGAAGTTGAAACTAACCAGGTACTCTTCAAGAACACAATGAAAAATGAAAATCCTGAAAATCACAGCCCCTAGGTCGTTGGGTTGGTAAGTTGGATTTTCATGTTTCGAGGATATTTTGCTTGTTACTCTGCTTTTCTTGGGTGCATATGGAAAATTTTCTAAACCATGTTTTTTCATATAAAATTTGATGTAAGTATGCATATTTACAATTGTCAATCATCCTTTATTCGCGAAATCGTCGCATACATAATCATTTTAAGACTGCGTGCGCGAAACATGGAGTTTCTGTCGTCAGAAAACCCTGGTTTCTCGCAAGCAGGGTTAAAAATATCGTTTGCAACTAGTCCGCGAGGAAGTTGAAAAGAACTGCTGGATGAGTCAACTGCTTCGTGCACTTGTTACAAAATATACTATTACGACCTTAATGAACTCTTTTTTGATGTTTGAGAAAATGTACTTTTTGTCCAAATTTCTGCTCGCACTCATCGCATTCGTAATCTTTACGACCTACATGTACCGTCTTTAGGGGGATGAGCGATTGATGTTTTTGTCCATATTTCTTTTCGCACTTATCATGTACTACCTCTATGTGCAAAAGTAATCTCTGTTTATTTCCAAATCTCTTCGCACACTTTTCACACAAGTAATCTTTGAAAACTTAGTAGAATATTTTTTTGTGTTTGAGTAAAGTCGATTTATTTTCAAATTTCTTTTCACACTTGTTGCAAGTGAAATCTTCAGGATCTTTGTGAGCCAATTTCTGATAAGTAAATAAATTCGATTTTTTCATAAATTTCTTCTCACACTGATCGCATACAAAATCGTTTTTGTCCCACGGAGATTGAATAATTAAAATTCATCTTTCGGTATAATGGCTTGTTTGATCGGTGAAATACAACATTCAAACTAATTTTTTGTTACTATAAACACGATCAGGGTTCGAGAGACGATGTCAAAATCGTTCATGATTGTATTGTTAACAATTAAATTGTCGATTCATCTGTTTATACATTGCCTTCCGAGTGTGAACCAGTATAAAAGTCTAATTTGGACAACATCAAGTTTAAAAATCATACACATTGATAATGAAAAATTCTATATAATATATTATTAAATCTATTGTTTACAACCCCAATTTAAAATTTTAACCTGGGAAAAATTTCTTTGAGAAATTCTTGACTTTCTTAAAGTAAATAATTCAATACTTCAAAAAATATTTTTTCAATTTAGAGTCAACGGATCCTTATACAATATACCATAAATTATAAAAAATTGTAAATAATCATTCCGAAATTTGCTGCAAGTTCCCAGCGCCTACCTTCCTACCAAACTCTATTTATCTATTTTTAAAGCACAACGTGTACGCAAGACTGAATTAGAAAAAGGCCAAAAATTGATATTATTCGCGGTTCAGTTGAGTCATTGAAAATTCGAAAAATTATGATTAACGCATAATTTAAATAGGATTGTAGAAAGTACTAGGAACAATGATGTTTCAATTAGAAGACTTCTAATAATTTTAAGGACTGTAAAGAACTCTTCCTGGCTTAAGTTAAAACTTTGTAGAATCTTTTATTGGTGTCAACTCAAATTCGATAGAAGTATACACAATTTTAATGAAATCCGTGGACTGTCCTCTGGTGCTTCAACAAAACTGATTTATGTCCAAATTTCCTCTCGCAATCTTCGCATGCGTAATCTTTACGGCCTTCGTGCACTAGCCTTTGGTGAAAGAGCATATTTGATTTTTGTCCAAACTTCTTCTCGCATTTGTTGCATGCGTAATCTTTACGACCTTCGTGAACTGTGCTTTCATGGGAGAGCAAATGTGACATTTGTCCAAACTTCTTCTCGCAATGGTTGCATGAGTAATTTTTACAACCTTCGTGTACTATCTTTTCGTGTTTCAATAAATCACCTTTACGTCCAAATTTTCTCTCGCATTTGTCACATGCGAAATCTTTCCGACCTTCATGAACTATTTTTTTGTGTAAAAGCAATTGCTGTTTGATTACGAATTTCTTTTCGCACTTATCGCATGCGAAATCTCTTTGACCTTCATGTACTGTTTTTCGGTGTATAAACAAGTGATGTTCAAGTCCAAATTTTCTATCGCAATTTTCACATGCGTAATCTTTGCGACCATCATGAACTATTTTTTTGTGCGAAAGCAATTGTTGTTTTTGTCCAAATTTCTTTTCGCAATTTTCACATGCGAAATCTTTGCGACCATTGTGGACTATTCTTTGGTGTCTTTTGAAATTACTTGGATCCCCAAACTTCTTCTCACACATGTCGCATGCGAAATCTTTACGACCTTCGTGTACTGTCCTTTGGTGTTTTAACAAATTTGATCTGATTCCAAATTTCTCCTCGCACCTATCGCATGCGTGATCTTTGCGACCTTCATGGACTAAAGTTATGTGCAAACGTAAATATCGTTTACTTCCAAATTTCTTCCCACAATCGTCACATGAGTAATTTTTGAAGACCGGCCGTTTTTCGTGTACTGACTTCACGTGGTCAAGCAAATGCGATTTTTTCGCAAATTTTTTCTCGCATTTGTCGCAAGCGTAATTTTTTCGACCCTCGTGCACTGTCCTGTGGTGGAAGAGCAAACCCTGTTTTTGTCCAAATTTATTTCCGCAATTGTCGCAATCGTAATCTTTGTGACCTTCATGTACTGTCCTTTGGTGGGAGAGCAAATGCCATGAATGTCCAAATGTCTTCTTACAATTGTCACATACAAAATCTTTGCGATTTCCGTGAACTGTTTTTTGGTGTCGAAGCAAATGAGATTTTAGTCCGAATTTCTTCTCGCACATGTCACATGAATAATTTTTTCGAACATCATGAACTATTTTTTGGTGTGAAAGCAAATTAGATTTGTGTCCAAATACCTTCTCGCACTGATCGCATGCATAATCTTTGCGGCCTTTGTGTATTGCCTTTTTATGGATAAGCAAATTCACTTTTTCCTCGCATTTTGTCTCGCCCTTGTCGCGAGCATAATTTTTGGGACCCTCGTGTATTGTTCTTTGGGTATCCAACAAAGCTGACTTACTACTAAATTTTTTCTCAAAATTGTCGCATGCGTAATCTTTGCGATGCTCGTGTACTGTCTTTATGTGCAAGAGCAAAGTATGTTTAGTGTCAAATCTCTTCGCGCACACTTCACACAAGTAATTTTTGAAAACTTCGTGAAATATTTTGTTGTGCTTGAGTAAAGTTGATTTATTTTCAAATTTCCTCTCGCACTTGTTGCACGTGAAATTGTTACTATTTTTGTGTACTAATTTCTGGTGCGTAGTCAAACTAGATTTTTTCACAAATTTTTTCTCGCACATGTCGCATGCAAAATCTTTACGGCTTTTGTGTTCTGATATTTGGTGTCTACTCAGATGACTTCGGAATTCAAATTTTTTCTCACATTTGTTGCATCCATAGTTCTTCTCTTCATTGTGAATTTTGTCTCGATGTGCTATCATGCTCGATTCTAGTGTAAATGCCTCGTGACAAATATCACAAAAGTGTTTTTTGTCGTTTGAAACAACATCGTCGTGCTTACTTGAATTATTTTCTAAGACAACTTCCTTCGAGCTTTCGTCAATTTTATCCATTTCGGTGTTAAAAATAAACGTCAGATCCTTCAATTCATTCCCCCGTAATTAGAATGAGTAAAATTTATCTTCTGGTATTATGGATCGTTAGATTGTTAAAGACAACGTTCAAACTAACTTGTTTCTACTATAAATACGATCGGTGTTCGAGGGACGACGTGAAATTTGTTTATGCTTATATTGTTTACAATTAAGTTGTCGATTTATCTGTTTATACATGGTCTCAACAATATTAAAGCGATTTTAACCCGTCCAATACTAAGAGACCCTAATTGTGACATATTTTTCCAGGCGTTATTTTTTATGAAACCATTGTCAAATTAATGATGAATTACAATATCTTATGAGATTTTATCGCTCTTTCAAAATCTGGCGTCAGTTTTACGATATTAGCAACCGTTTTAAAAATTCATTTATTTAAACAAAAAAAAGTGGTTTTTGAACATTTGTCTTGAAAATACAGTATTCCATCCGTATACGTGGGGTTTACGTTCCAAAAAAGCACCGCGTACGAGGAAACCTCGTATACTGAACCCAAGCTCTTATGCAATTTCAGAAGTTGCGTTCTTAGGAATCTCAAAATTTAAAAAAAATGTATACAAGGGCTATTCAATAACAGGTGTTGCAGGCCAAAAAATGAAGTTGAAACTAACCAGGTACTCTTCAAGAACACAATGAAAAATGAAAATCCTGAAAATCACAGCTCCCTAGGTCTAACCATGGATGGATGTACAGGGGCTCAAAGTTGGATTTTCACGTTTTGAGGATATTCTGCTTTTTACTCTGCTTTTCTAGGGGCAGATGAAAAATTGTCCAAACCATGTAGTATTTTGATATAAAATTTGATGTAAAATTCAAATCTGTACTCAAAAATGACATTCATAACCTCAAAACTCCTTACAATGGAAAAAATAGTGTGAAATAGCATAAAAGTAGAAAAAAAAAGTTGTTCGTATATCTCAAATTAGTTAATATAGACAGATCTTCTCATACAAATACAAATACAAATACAACTTTTGATAAAGTTTCGTAACCGAGTCACCACTACAGTCAGGTTTTTTCCTCATTTTCAATGTTTTAGGCTCTTCACAAGCTACCAAATTGTCTTTCTATTTGGTCGCGAAATTTATTTGTTTCTCTAAAAACGTAAAATTTGATTCACGTGAGCAAAAAGTCAACGAAAAGTAGAAATAAGGAGTGACCTGGTAAAAAAGTAAAGTGCCAACCAAATGATCCAGGTTAGACCCAATCATATTCGCACAGTTTTTATTGAAATTTTACAGAAACATATGTACCAGTATCTATGCATATGGGTCATATCAGAAATGAGTTGATAGGTCCAAAAATGACCTATCAACTAAATGCATTTCTCAAAAGTTCATGAAAAAATAAAACTTTTCATGTGTTTAAGAAGTGCCATGGTTCCTTCCTTCAAAATCTACAGGTGCTCAAAGTTAGAATCTGAAAACTAACTTTTTTCTCCATAGGCCCAATGTAGCTCTGAAAAATAAATCAAACATAGTATTTTTATGTATTTTTTGATAAGGAATTCATTGGTGATATGTAATGTGGTGTTCGTCCTCTTGGTTTTGCCTGAAATTAATCAGTATCATTACAACATCAAAATAAAGTCCTCTACCAAGTGGCATTATAGGTTGGCCAATATCGAGGAAGATATACTATGAAATGCGGTAATCTTTCATTTTTACATCATGATAGACTGAATGTCGACTATCCATACTGCCTAGAGCAATGAACTGCATTAAAAGCAAGCTAGAAACACTAATTTATCTTTTTAAAGTTCAATCACAAGTACTTTCTGCACAGAGTTCATATTTAATACCACTGTGAATGAAACAAACGCTAAAGTAATATTCAATCCAAACAGTGCATACTAGTATTACTTATCTAGCATAAATGAAGTTATTAATTGATTACATATGAATAAGGTGTTTGTTTTATTCACAGTGGTATTAAATATGAACTCTGTGCAGAAAGTACTTGTAATTGAACTTTAAAAAGATAAATTAGTGTTTCTAGCTTGCTTTTAATGCAGTTGATTGCTCTAGGCAGTATTGATAGTCGACATTCAGTCTATCATGATGTAAAAGTGAATGATAGCCACATTTTATAGTATATCTTCCTTGATATTGGCCAACCGATAATGACACTTGGTAGAGGGCTTTAATTTGATGTTGTAATAATACTCTATTAATTTCAGGCAAATCCAAGAGGACGAACACATCTATTTTGGGCCTAAAATGCATTTTTTTGATTTTTAATGGTGTAAGAGTATCTGAATCACTTTTTACATATCACCAATGAATTCCTTATCAAAAAATACATAAAAATACTATGTTTGATTTATTTTTCAGAGCTACATTGGGCCTATGGAGAAAAAAGTTAGTTTTCAGATTCTAACTTTGAGCACCTGTAGATTTTGAAGGAAGGAACCATGGCACTTTTTAAACACATGAAAAGTTTTGTTTTTTCATGAACTTTTAAGAAATGCATTTAGTTGATAGGTCATTTTTGGACCTATCAACTCATTTCTGATATGATCCATATTCAACCAGTATCTATGTATATGTCAATCAGCCTTTATTCGAGCGAGCGAAACACGGGGTTTCTAACTGCTTCGCGCACTTGTCACGAAATATACTATTACGACCTTAATGAACTCTTCTTTGATATTTGAGCAAATGAATTTTTTGCGTAAATTTTTTTTCGCACTCATTGCATTCGTAATCTTTACGACCTTCGTGGCCTGTCCTTAAGTGGATGAGCAAACCTGGTTTCTGTCCAAATTTTTTTTCATATTTGTCACATTCGAAATCATGCGACATTCGTGTATTGGCCTTTGGCGTTTGAGCAAATTCGATACATATTCAAATTTCATCGCACACTGATTACATGCGTAATCATTGCGACCTTCGTGGACTACCCTTTGGTGCTTCAACAAATCTGAGTTACTTATAAATTTATTCTCACACTTTCGCATGCGAAATCTCTGCGATTTCCGTGAACTGTTTTTTGGTGTCGAAGCAAAATTCCTTGTTGTCCAAATTTCTTCTCGCAATGTTCGCATGCGTAATTTTTACGACCTTCGTGAACTGTCCTTTGATGGGAGAGCAAATGTGACATTTGTCCAAACTTCTTCTCGCACTTACCGCATGCGTAATCCTTGCGGCCATTGTGGACTATTTTTTGGTGTCTTTTCAAATTGCTTGGATCCCCAAACTTCTTCTCACACATGTTGCATGCGTAGTCTCTATTCCCTTCATGGACTGTCTTTTGGTGTACAAGCAAGGTCTTTTTATATCCAAATTTCTTCTCGCACTTGTCGCATGTGTGATCTTTGCGACCTTCATGTACGATCCTTTGGTGCAAAAGCAAATACGTTTTAGTTCCAAATCGTTTCTCGCACTTGTTGCATGCGTAGTCTTTGCGAACTTCGTGTAATGTCTTTTGATGATATAGAAAATGATGTTTTTGTGCAAATTTTTTCTCGCATTTGTCGCAAGCGTAATTTCTTCGACCCTCGTGCACTATCCTGTGGTGGAAGAGCAAACCCTGTTTTTGTCCAAATTTCTTTCCGCAATTTTCGCAAACGTAATCTTTGCGACCTTCATGTACTGTCCTTTGGTGGGAGAGCAAATGCCATGAATGTCCAAATGTCTTCTTACAATTTTCACATACAAAATCTTTGCGATTTCCGTGAACTGTTTTTTGGTGTCGAAGCAAATTAGCTTTTAGTCCGAATATCTTCTCGCACATGTCACATGAATGATCTTTTCGAACATCATGAACAATTTTTTGGTGTGAAAGCAAATTAGATTTGTGTCCAAATACCTTCTCGCACTTATCGCATGCATAATCTTTGAGGCCTTTGTGTATTGCCTTTTTATGGATAAGCAAATTCACTTTTTCCTCGCATTTTGTCTCGCCCTTGTCGCGAGCATCATTTTTGGGTCCCTCGTGTATCGATCTTTGGGTATCCAACAAATCTGATTTACTACTAAATTTTTTCTCAAAATTGTCGCATGCGTAATCTTTGCGATGCTCGTGTACTGTCTTTATGTGCAAGAGCAAAGTATGTTTGGTGTCAAATTTCTTTGCACATTTTTCACATAAGTAATTTTTGAAAACTTCGTGGAAAATTTTTTTGTGCTTTAGTAAAGTTGATTTATTTTCAAATTTCCTCTCGCACTTGTTGCACGTGAAATTGTTACTATTTTTGTGTACTAATTTCTGGTGCGTAGTCAAACTAGATTTTTTCACAAATTTTTTCTCGCACATGTCGCATGCAAAATCTTTACGGCTTTTGTGTTCTAATATTTGGTGTCTATTTAGATGGCTTCGGAACTCAAATTTCTTTTCGCACTTGTCACATATGAAATTTTTCTGTTCTTGAATAATTGTATCTCGGTGCATTATCATACTTGACTCTAGTACAAATGCCTCCTGACAAATATCAGGAACGTGTTGTTTGTCGTTTGAAACAACATCGTTGTGCTTACTCGAATTATTTTCCGAGACAACTTCCTTCAAGCTTTCGTCAATTTTATCCATTTCGAGGCCAAAAATAAACGACAGATCCTTCAATTCATTCCCGCGTAATTAGAATGAGTAAAATTTATCTTCTGGTATTATGGCTCGTTAGATTGTTAAAGACAACGTTTAACCTAACTCGTTTCTACTATAAATACGATCGGTGTTCGAGGGATGACGTGAAATTTGTTTATGATTATATTGTTTACAATTAAGTTGTCGATTTATCTGTTTATACATGGTATTAACAATATTAAAACGATCTTAACCCGTCCAATACCTAGAGACCTTAATTGTGACATATTTTTCCAGGCGTTATTTTTTAAGAAACCATTATCAAAATAATGATAAATTACAATATCTTATGGGATTTTATCGTTCTTTCAAAATCTGGCGTCAGATTTACGATATTAGCAACCGTTTTAAAAATTCATTTATTTAAACAAAAAAAAGTGGTTTTTGAACATTTGTCTTGAAAATACAGTATTCCCTCCGTATACGTGGGGTTTACGTTCCAAAAAAGCACCGCGTACGAGGAAACCTTGTATACTGAACCCAAGCTCTTATGCAATTTCAGGGGTTGCGTTCTTAGGAATCTCAAAATTTAAGAAAAATGTATACAAGGGCTATTCAATAACAGGTATTGCAGGACAAAAAATGAAGTTGAAACTAACCATGTACTATTCAAGAACACAATGAAAAATTAAAATCCTGAAAATCACAGCTCCCTAGGTCTAACCATGGATGGATGTACAGGGGCTCAAAGTTGGATTTTCACGTTTTGAGGATATTCTGCTTTTTACTCTGCTTTTCTAGGGGCAGATGAAAAACTGTCCAAACCATGTAGTATTTTGATATAAAATTTGATGTAAAATTCAAATCTGTACTCAAAAATGACATTCATAACCTCAAAACTCCTTACAATGGAAAAAATAGTGTGAAATAGCATAAAAGTAGAAAAAAAAGTTGTTCGTATATCTCAAATTAGTTAATATAGACAGATCTTCTCATACAAATACAAACACAAATACAACTTCTGTTAAAGTTTGGTAACCGAGTCACCACTACAGACAGGTTTTTTCCTCATTTTCCATGTTTTACGCTCTTCACAAGCTACCAAATTGTCTTTTTATTTAATCGCGAAAATTACTTGTTTTTTTAAAAACGTAAAATTTGATTCACTCAAACGTGTAAATACGAGCGACAGCTTAGTTCCTGAACAGCAATTAGCACCATGAGCTATGCGTATGTATAGTTAAATCATAACAGCAGCAGGAGAGACTCTGTCTCTAAGATGAGAACTTCTCTATACCAAACACGCGTAGAGAAATCTTGCTTAAAAAAATGCAAAAGGCACGAAAGCTCGAAAGCTTGTGTCAAAAAGGAGAGACACGCACGCAGAAACGCGTAAATGCAAGGTGAAAAAAGACATTGTGTCGCACAGTTGGGCGCTTAGCTTTTATTGTCACACCCCCACGATGCTGTTGTCATTTCTCAATGCCATCGATGCTCTCTGTATACCTTTCTGCCGCATGTCTTTATTTATTTTACTGCTCAGTTTGATTTTTGAAATGTCAGAAAATTAAAATTAAAAAATAGTTAAAATAGACTAGTAGAAAGTATGAAGAAAAGAGATAAATCAATTAAGAGCCTTATCATTTATAAAAATCTTTAAACCGGGTGTATTTGATAAACTTAGGATCGCGTATTATTACCTGACGTTTATAAAAAATCCAATTTTGAACAAAGAGCTTGCCTCGATCAAAAAGTTTGTTCTAAACAAGACGTAAAAAAATTTCCGGCTGTTCGTTGCATGAGCAAAAAGTCAACGAAGAGAAGGAGGGGCCAGGTAAAAAAGTAAAGTGCCAACCAAATGATCCAGGTAAGACCCAATCATATTGCACAGTTTTTATTGAAATTTTACAGAAACATATACACACTAGCCGGTAAAAATATCTTTCCAGACTGAAGGTTGCTGCGTCAAAAAATTCGGAGTCAATCTATGTAATCGAAATAGTTCAGGGTTATAGACGAACAAACCTTAAGGAGGTTCCCTCGGGTAACACGCTAGTCAATTGAGAGTTCGCGCAGTAACACGGGTTAAGGTAGCTGGCTTGTCGTCTGCTAGCCCTAAAACGAGCCGAAAAAGTCGTGTTTTCGCATCTTTTATTAAAAAAATATTGAAAAAACGGCAGGCTACCTCTACTTTGAGACACGGTTTATGAAAGATAAGAACTTTCTCTACAATTTGTATATAATCATTCCCCTGCGAACTTTGATTTCTTTTCATAAATTGTAAATGTAGCTCAAATTTTCATGAATTCCTATGTTGCCCATGTTAATTTTCGAAACTTTGATCGCGTTTTTTTCGAGATTTTGACTGGCTTGGGCATATGTGAGCTATACCATTGGATTCGGGAGGTCAAAATCTATCAATATTGATGTATGTACTTCTTGCGAACTTTGCAAGGGAACCTCCTTAAGTCGCGGAGCAGACGTCATTAGACACGTGCGCGCTGAAGGCTTGAAGCTGGAGACTAATTAATTAATAATTAAGAAAGTGTCTATTCTACGGGAAGGATCACCGAGTTGCAGCCCGTCGTTATCGTGTATATATTGATAATAAAAATTATCAAGAAAATCTACTTGATCCTATCGAACACCAATACTCTAGCACTATTCGTAGCCAGGTAAAAAATTATATTCTTTTAATTTACTTCACTGGTTTACTTAATTTATCATTTTTACACTATTTTATTTGTATATTATTTAATTGTTTTGTTATCTTTCCTTTCGTTTTCTTTATCGTTTAGATTCATAGATGGTTCTTCACACAGGCTTGGAGAGACAGCGTCGTGCCACGACCAATTCAGTCCATAAGAACTGATGATGATTCAAGCGGTTGGCCAAGTTCGACTTTGCACCACTGTTGCCAGCAAAACCTACTAAATCTGCAAGTATTGTGAATCAAAAAGTCACACATTCATAAAATAATTATAATTATACACTATTTTTCTTACGGGCACACAACGCGAACACAAACAAGTTTTTTTAATTTCAAATAACAATCATATCACTTAGTCTTAATTAAGTTGCTCATTAATTCCTTCATATCTTCTTCGAATTCTATTGATGAATTGATCTCACTGCAGCAGCTCCAACTAATTTCGAGGTCCCATAGATTTTCTGGTCCTCTGAAATCGACATTCATCACGAATATTTTGCAATATTTAATTGCGTTCCGAATAGGTTTTGTGATTCGATTTTCAGCGGGCAATATTACAAAGTATGCAGCCGATGCGCGGAAAATTTTAGTGAGCTCGTATCGATCGGGGATATTTTTCGACGAGTCTAGCACCAGCAACACACTTTTTTTCGAATGGTTAATTTTTGAAACCTGCGGCAGCACTTCATTGATAAGAGTATCTCGGTAACATATCGGAGTCTCTCGATCCAATACCGCTATGCCCGATTCTTCTCCAGTTGTCCAAAATATTAGATTAACTTCTTTGAAGCCTACGAGCCCGAAGTACTCGCTCACGTAGACGATGATCCACTCGTCAGATTGGATCGCTTCGATGGTGTTGTTCGTTTGCAGTACTTGGGGCCCGTACTCGATGTCCAATTTCAACCTTCGATGTTGAAGCGAATCACCACTAATTTTAGGTAAACGCCCGCTTCTCTCGCAATCGGCTAACACTGTCACAATATTATTCGACATTCCGAAAAACTGCTTGAAACTCTGCTCCGAACGAACGCTAACAATGATCGATGCGAAATGATGCACTGCAGCATGCAATCGCATATGTATAAAAAAACAAAAGAAAGTTGTCACTTAAAAAAAGCAGACTATAGCGAGGAGAAAAACAAATAGTAGTGCAACTGAGCATTTGGACAGCCTCCGCGTATTATACGAATTTATTTATCTAGTTAGAATTTTATTGAACTCACAGTGTGAAAATGCCATTTATACCCTCTGATTTTAATCTTGGAATATTGAAGTCGTTGTGGCTTGATGGGTACGAAGATGTAATAATAGCCGGACGTTTGAATTGTTCGGTAAACACTGTGAAAAAGTGGATAGCACGATTTCGCGACAATCCAGGGCGAATCGTGAGTGATACCAGGCAAAACAATCCTGGCCGACCTCTCAAACTTTCTAATGAAGATTTGCAGTGAGTAATACACCGCATTGAAGAAACCCCGTTCATGCCGGTCTACCGATTGCCTGACGAGATGAATTTAGACGTGACCGAAAAAACACTACGAACGGCAATCAAAAAGCGAACGGAGATGCGTTTTCGCATTGCAGCTAAAAAGCCATTGTTGAGCGCTAAAGTTATTGACGAACGGCTGCGTTACGCGAACGAGCACATCCATTGGGGTGAAAACGATTGGAGGCACGTATTCGCCCTCGATGAAAAAGTCTTTTCAACATCAAAAGACGGTAATAGTTTAAAAATTTGTATATTTTATTCATTTTAATCCGGAATCTAATCTAAGAAATATATATCGCAATCAGGAAGGCGTGGAGTATAGCGTATGCCGAATGCCCGTTACGAGGCGAAAAACGTGATCAAAAAGGTCAATAGCGGACGAGTCAATCGAAGTTACTGGGCTTGCGCGAGTGGTGATGGCCCTGGAGCAATCGTTGAAATCGACAGGAAAATGAAATCGATCGATTATCGATTGATTTTAAATGACGTGCTGCTTCCCACGGTTCTCGAAAGATATCCAAGGGATGAGCGGATCTATATCATCGAAGATAACAGCAGGGTGCACACGGCCAAAATTATAAAGGAATGGTATCGAAATAACGATCGTTTGATTCGTTTAAATCATCCAACCCGTAGCCCGGATTTAAATTTTATAGAAACAATGTGGGCAAAAATTACGGCAAAATACATTCCCACGGAGAGACCAAATATTGAAACTTTGAGAAATCAAGTAATGGATAGCTGGAACAATCTGTTTGACGATTTGCCATTTTTTAAAAATTTAACCGACTCAATGCCTCGCAGATTGAAGGCAAGTAATTGAAGCTCAGGGGCAATATATAAATTATTAAAAATTGAGTTAATGAAATTGAAGTCCCATTACAAAGATTTGTTGGATAAGCTATAATCATAAAAATAACTTAAACAAAAACTTATGAAAAACAACATTTTATTTCATTATCAGTCATTATATTTTTACACTCATTATAGTTACATGTATATGTAAAAGGAATGAAAAATTGTATTCATTTAGTAGTTAATAGCATTAGAATTAGACAAAATACTTTTTTAATACATTAAAAGCACTTAAAAAATAAAGAAAAAATTTGCATGGTAAATCAAGCTTTTTTTCTGTACATGGTTTAGCGAAATAGTTGTCACTTAAAATTGACACAAGCCATACATTGACTACAATAAACAAAAATATTATATCACTAATTTTTCATTATACATTTTTGGAACTATGTAAAATTAGATTAGCGTGATAATTAATTGTAAAGTCCTTATGAAAATTATACTTAGGCTTATCTTATAATTTTTAAATTTCAACAAAAACGCAGCAGTAAAAATTTAACGATACAAAACATTAAAAAATTTATTTACATGTTTACATTTTCTAAAAAAAAACGCTTTTCGCACGTACACCAATTATGGAAAGCTGTTGCAAGAGTTTGATCTGTTATACATGTAAGACTTGTACTAATTTTATTATTACATTGGTAACAGAATCCTCAATAAATTCATAGGATTTTACGACATTATTTAACACTCGTCGCGTTCTTACAATATATAAAATTGTATAAAAGTTTCACAGATTTATACCTCAACAAAGTAAGAGAGTATAAATATTTCATTTATCAAATGGTACAGAAAGTACATGAAGCAAATAGAAACGTTCATCTTCACATTTGTCTTTTTTACAACTAAATGCCTACACATAAACATTTACAAGTTTGCACGTAATGGTACACTATTAGATTTATTTTCAGCCATGAGCTCATGCCTAATATTATTGAGCGTATCATGAATGAACTTGAATGTTAGTCTATCTGATGGTTTTCTATTCCAACAAAGTTTCATAAGGTTGTAAACAGAGTAGGGTGTATTTTCCTAGGACACTGTAACACATTACCCTCTTTAATGTATTTGACGACTTCTTCGTGAGTCATACCATAGTAAGGTTGCAAAGCAAAGCTAAATATCTCCCACAGACAAACAGCAAATGCCGACATATCAGATTCAACAGTATACTTATTATAAAGTATACTTTCAAGAGGCATCTATCTTACAGGAATGGCATCTTGATCGTCGCCTTTGTAGTAATCTTGGAGATAAATCTTTTGTGAGAGTCCAAAATCAGCAATCTTCACTACCATTTCGTCATTGATCAAGCAATTATGGGTTGCAAGATCTCGGTGGTCAGATAGGTAGACCATCCCAGAAGCTATTTGACATAGGTCGACCAAGAGCACAAACACCTAGTAATTTTACTATGTTTGGATGATCAAATTCAGCTAATAAACAAACTTCAAAGAGGCGAACCTGTTCTGAGGACTGAGTATGATCATATTGTTGGCTCCAACATCAACGGCAACAGCTTGCTCAACTAACTTGACCCAATTGGTTGGAAGTGTTTCATAGTATTTTTGATAATATTCTTCACTTAAACTTAACCACAAGGGGATCATCATCTTTATTCAGTACTGCATTTAAAACTGCTTGAGCTGCAAGTTTTTGTGCCTCTTCTGCTGATTTTGTTTCTAAAGGATATGACGAGTGTTTTGAAGATCCAACCTATAATTTAGAAAGTTATTTTAATTAGTTAATTTCTATCATTGTAAATGGGTGCTTTAAGATTTTTTGATTCACAATACTTGCAGATTTAGTAGGTTTTGCTGGCAACAGTGGTGCAAAGTCGAACTTGGCCACCGCTTTAATCATCATCAGTTCTTATGGGCTGAATTGGTCGTGGCACGACGCTGTCTCTCCAAGTCTGTGTGAAGAACCATCTATGAATCTAAACGATAAAGAAAACGAAAGGAAAGATAACAAAACAATTAAATAATATACAAATAAAATAGTGTAAAAATGATAAATTAAGTAAACCAGTGAAGTAAATTAAAAGAATATAATTTTTTACCTGGCTACGAATAGTGCTAGAGTATTGGTGTTCGATAGGATCAAGTAGATTTTCTTGATAATTTTTATTATCAACATATACACGATAACGACGGGCTGCAACTCGGTGATATTTCCCGTAGAATAGACTCTTTCTTAATTATTAATTAATTAGTCTCCAGCTTCAAGCCTTCAGCGCGCACGTGTCTAATGACGTCTGCTCCGCGACTTAAGGTTTGTTCGTCTATAACCCTGAACTTTTTCGATTACATAGATTGACTCCGAATTTTTTGACGCAGCAACCTTCAGTCTGGAAAGATATTTTTACCGGCTAGTGTACCAGTATCTATGCATATTCAACCAGTATCTATGTATATGTCAATCACCCTTTATTCGAGCACGCGAAACATGGGGTTTGTAACTGCTTCGCGCACTTGTTACGAAATATATTATTACGACCTTAATGAACTCTTCTTTGATGTTTGAGCAAATACACTTTTTGCGTAAATTTTTTTTCGCACTCATGGCATTCATAATCTTTACGACCTTCGTGGACTGTCCTTAAGTGGACGAGCAAACCTGATTTCTGTCCAAATTTCTTTTCGCACTTATCGCATGCGTAATCTTTTTAACCTTCATGCACTGTCCTTTGATGCTTCAACAAATCAGATTTATATCCAAATTTTCTTTTGCATTTATCACACAGGTAATCTTTGCGACCTTCATGTACTATCTTTTGGTGGGAGAGCAAATGCCATGAATGTTCAAATGTCTTCTCACAATTATCACATAAAAAATCTTTGCGATTTCCGTGAACTGTTTTTTGGTGTCGAAGCAAATGAGCTTTTAGTCCGAATTTCTTCTCGCACATGTCACATGCGAAGTCTTTACGACCTTCATGGATTGTTTTTTGGTGACAAAGCAAATTAGCTTTTATTCCAAATACTTTCTCGCACTGATCGCATGCGTAATCTTTGCGACCTTCATGGATTGTCCTTTGATGCAAAAGTAAGCTACATTTTTGTCCAAATTTCTTCTCGCAATTTTCACATGCGTAATCTTTGCGACGATCATGAACTATTCTCTGGTGTATTCTTAAATTTCTTTGTTCCCGAAATGTCCTCTCGCACCTATCGCATTGGTGATCATTGTGACCCTCATGGACTGCAGTTATATGCAAAAGTAAATATCGTTTATGTGCAAATTTTTTCCCACAATCGTCACATAAGTAATCTTCGAAGTCTTTTAAATCTTTCCGCTCTCCGTGTACTGACTTTAGGTGGAAGAGCAAATGCGATTTTTGTCCAAATTTTTTTTCGCATTTGTTACATGCGAAATCTTTACGACCTTCGTGGATTATCATCTGGTGTTTTATTAAATTGCCTCGTTCCCCGAATTTCTTTTGGCATTTGTCACATTCGTAATCTTTGCGACCTTCGTGTACTGTCCTTTGATGCTTCAACAAATCCGATTTTTTTCCAAAGTTTCTCTCGCACTTGTCGCATAAGTAATCTTTGCGACCTTCATGGACTGTTTTTTTGTGCCGTAGCAAATGATGTTTAAGTCCGAATTTCTTCTTGCACTTAACGCATACATAATTTGTGTGCTCTTTATGTACTGCCGTTTGGTGTCTGCGTAAATACGATTTTCTTCCAAATTTCTTCTCGCAGTTGTCGCATGCGTAATTTTTGCCACCTTCATGTACCGTCTTTAGCGAGGTGAGCAATTGATGCTGTTGTCCAAATTTCTTTTCGCACTTATCGTGTACAGTCTTTATGTGCAAGAGCAAACTCTGTTTATTTCCAAATCTCTTGGCGCACTTTTCACATAAATAATCTTTGAAAACTTCGTGGAATATTTTTTTATGTTTAAGTAAAGTTGATTTTTTTTCAAATTTCCTCTCGCACTTGTTGCATACATAATCTTCGCGTTCTTTGTGTACTAACTTTTGATGCATGAACAAACTGGATTTTTTCACAAATTTCTTCTCGCACTGATCGCATGCAAAATCTTTGCGACTTTTGTGTACTAAAATTTGATGTCTACTCAAATGACTTCGAAACTCAAATTTCTCTTCGCACTTGTCACATGCGTAATCTTTTGGTTCATTGGGAAATGGGTTGTGTTGTTTGACGTTTGAAACAACAATGTCATGTTTACTTAAATTATTTTCTAAGACAACTTCCTTGAATTTTTCGTCACTTTTATTCATGTTGGTGCTGACATTAAACGATGGATTCTTCTATTTTGACGCACGGAAATTGAATAATTAAAATTTATCTTTCGGTATAATGGATTGTTTGATCGCCGAAGTATAACATTCAAACTAATTTGTTGTTACTATAAACATGATCAGGGTTAGAGAGACGATGTCAAAATCGTTCATGATTGTATTGTTAACAATTAAATTGCCGATTCATCTGTTTATACGTTGCCTTCTGAATGTGAACCAGTATAAAAGTCTTAATTGGACAACATCAAGTTTATAAATCAAACACATGTATAATGAAAAATTCCATACATTATTAAATGTAAAATTTACCCTAGTTTAAAATTTGAACCTGGGAAAATTTCTTTGAAGAATTCTTGACTTTCTAAAAATAAATAATTCAATACTTCAAAAAATATTTTTTCAATTTAGAGTCAACGGATCCTTATACAATATACCATAAATTATAAAAAATTGTAAATAATCATTCCGAAATTTGCTGCAAGTTCCCAGCACCTACCTTCCTACTAAACTCTATTTATCTATTTTTAAAGCACAAGATGTACGCAAGACTGAATTAGAAAAAGGCCAATAATTGTTATTATTCAGGGTTTAGTTAAGTCATTGAAAACTCGGAAAATGAAGATCAAAGCATAAATTTAAATAGGATTGTGAAAAGTACTAGGAACAATGGTGTTTCAATTAGGAGAAGTCTAATAATTTTAAGGACTGTAAAAAACTCTCCCTGGCTTAAGTTAAAATTTTGTAGACTCTTTTATTGGTGTCAACTCAAATTCGATAGAAGTATACATAATTTTAATGAAATCCGTGGACTGTCCTCTGGTGCTTAAACAAAACTAATTTATGTTGAAATTTCCTGTCGCAATGTTCGCATGCGTAATCTTTACGACCTTCGTGAACTACCCTTTGATGGGAGAGCAAATGTTACATTTGTCCTAACTTCTTCTGGTTGTATGCGTAATCTTTACGACCTTCGTGTACTATCTTTTCGTGTTTCAATAAATCACCTTTACGTCCAAATTTTCTTTCGCACTTGTCACATGCGAAATCTTTTCGACTTTCATGAACTATTTTTTTGTGTGAAAGCAATTGCTGTTTTTGTCCAAATTTCTTTTCGCAATTTTCACATGCGAAATCTTTGCGACCATTGTGGACTATTCTTTGGTGTCTTTTCAAATTGCTTGGATCCCCAAATTTCTTCTCACACATGTTGCATGCGTAATCTTTACGACTTTCGTGTACTACCTGTTCGTGTTTCAATAAATCACCTTTATATCGAAATTTTCTCTCGCATTTGTCACAGGCGAAATCTTTCCGACCTTCATGAACTACACTTTGGTGCTGGAGCAATAGCTGTTTGAGTACGAACTTTTTCTCGCACTTATCGCAGGCGAAATCTCTTTGATCTTCATGTACTGTTTTTTGGTGTATAAACAAATGATGTTCAAGTCCAAATTTTCTATCGCAATTTTCACATGCGTAATCTTTGCGACCATCATGAACTATTTTCTTGTGTGAAAGCAATTGCTGTTTTTGTCCAAAATTTTTCTCGCACTTGTTGCATGCAAAATCTTTGCGACTTTCGTGGACTATTTTTTGGTGTCTTTTCAAATTGCTTGGATCCCCAAACTTCTTCTCACACATGTCGCATGCGTAGTCTCTGTTACCTTCGTGGATTATCTTTTGGTGTCTTCTCAAATTGCCTAGGTCTCCAAATTTCTTCTCGCACTTGTCGCATGCGTAATCTTTGCGACCTTCATGAACTACACTTTGGTGCTTGACCAATAGCTGTTTGATTACGAACTTTTTTTCGCATTGGTTGCATGCGTAATCTTTACGACCTTCGTGAACTGTCTTTTGATGAAACAGCAAATGATGTTTTTGTGCAAATTTTTTCTCGCATTTGTCGCAAGCGTAATTTTTTCGACCCTCGTGCACTGTCCTGTGGTGGAAGAGCAAACCCTGTTTTTGTCCAAATTTCTTTCCGCAATTATCGCAATCGTAATCTTTGTGACCTTCATGTACTGTCCTTTGGTGGGAGAGCAAATGCCATGAATGTCCAAATGTCTTCTTACAATTGTCACATACAAAATCTTTGCGATTTCCGTGAACTGTTTTTTGGTGTCGAAGCAAATGAGATTTTAGTCCGAATTTCTTCTCGCACATGTCACATGAATAATCTTTTCGAACTTCATGAACTATTTTTTGGTGTGAAAGCAAATTATATTTGCGTCCAAATACCTTCTCGCACTGATCGCATACATAATCTTTGCGGCCTTTGTGTATTGCCTTTTTATGGATAAGCAAATTCACTTTTTCCTCGCATTTTGTCTCGCCCTTGTCGCGAGCATCATTTTTGGGTCCCTCGTGTATCGATCTTTGGGTATCCAACAAATCTGACTTACTACTAAATTTTTTCTCAAAATTGTCGCATGCGTAATCTTTGCGATGCTCGTGTACTGTCTTTATGTGCAAGAGCAAAGTATGTTTAGTGTCAAATCTCTTCGCGCACACTTCACACAAGTAATTTTTGAAAACGTCGTGGAATATTTTTTTGTGCTTGAGTAAAGTTGATTTATTTTCAAATTTCTTCTCGCATTTGTTGCACGTGAAATCCTTGCGATCTTTGTGTACCAATTTTTGGTGCGTAGTCAAACTAGATTTTTTCACAAATTTTTTCTCGCACAAGTCGCATGCAAAATCTTTACGGCTTTTGTGTTCTAATATTTGGTGTCTACTCAGATGACTTCGGAATTCAAATTTTTTCTCACATTTGTTGCATCCATAGTTCTTCTCTTCATTGTGAATTTTGTTTCGATGTGCTATCATGCTCGATTCTAGTGTAAATGCCTCGTGACAAATATCACAAAAGTGTTTTTTGTCGTTTGAAACAACATCGTCGTGCTTACTTGAATTTTTTTCCGAGACAACTTCCTTCGAGCTTTCGTCAATTTTATCCATTTCGGTGTTAAAAATAAACGACAGATCCTTCAATTCATTTCCCCGTAATTAGAATGAGTAAAATTTATCTTCTGGTATTATGGCTCGTTAGATTGTTAAAGACAACGTTCAAACTAACTTGTTTCTACTATAAATACGATCGGTGTTCGAGGGACGACGTGAAATTTGTTTATGATTATATTGTTTACAATTAAGTTGCCGATTTATCTGTTTATACATTGTCCTTAAAATGTTTAAATCAGTTTAAATTTTAACTAAGAAACGATTTTTCCTCAAAAGATCTTTTTGTAGTAACAAATCTATAAATCCTTATAAAACAGATCATTTATTATAAAAATTGTAAATAATCATTCCAGAATTGGCCACCTCTATTCTCTACCACTGCCATGGTACGATTGACGTACTTTATAATCCCCCACCGTACCAAATGCATCGTAAAAGTAGCACCGAATGGATGCGTTTGTCTTTAATTCGGCCGAGCACTCCATCAGTCACCATAAAGAGTGTTTAGCTACTTCTGCATCGATACAACTACATTATATATCATCGTCGATACAACATAATTTCAAGAAACGACCAATGCCAAAAGTTCGGAATGCTCTCGCGCTACTTATATACGCGAGTTACGTCGAATTAAAAAGATATATACCCATTAAAGCTCGAAAGCTCTCGATATTTTTTCCCCGTTTTCATTTTTTTCATTCTCCGCAACGGACGATATATAGCGACCATTACAGGCGCCTCGTTATATACGCGCGTCCCATCATTTGCCAATATCGCTGTATTATGCGACTTTTATGTGCAGCAGCAACTCATTACCGCACTGCAGTGGCATAGCAGTTGTATGTCATTGTACGGCGGTACTCGTGGCATCCAAATTAATCGCAATAATCCGCGAACGATACTGCACTATTTATTATCGTCGAGGAGGTATACATACCACTTTTGCGTTATTACGTACGATTTATCTCGGCGGGGCCCATTTGTATCGGCGACCGCGGGAACGACAAAAAAGCTCTCAAAGTATCTCAAGATGTATGTACACATCGAAAGCTTCGCTCCATCTCTTTTTCGGAGAGTCGCGCACCATAGATTTTCTATTTCTGCTGCTGGGGTCAATGCACGTGCGGCCGGCGTTGAATCATTTCTCATATACATGTGTGCTACTCTCGAGTAGCTCGTTGCAACTGAAAAAAAAAACAAACAACAACGTATATATAAGCTAGTACAGCATCGCGAAGCATATCGGCTAAAAGTATACGTCAGGAAAATTGAAATGATAAAACGCGCAGACAATAGGTAGAGTATAGCCTGGCCCGCGCGCACACGGCGGCTCCGTAATAAGGGCGTTTTAACGTACGTATTGTATTATATATATATCTCGTCGACTAATAATACGTAGAGAGAAAAGAGGATGGCTCTGCTGCTGCTGCGCACCAAGAGAGAGAGACACCGAGAGATGATAAATGTCACCGCTGAAGTGGAATACTTTTCGGGGTGCGCGTTTTAATGTATTATTATTATATATTGTATATAGCGGGTACTTGCGCGCGCGCGCGCGAGCATACGCTGTATGTGTATTCCCTGGCACACGATGAAAAGAATGATGAATTTCGTTCCTCGGTTTATAATGTCGAGTCTCTAAGCACTGCCTAGATGCGTTTTATAAGCTAGCTCGCGTACAAATATATGTATACGTGTCTCGCTCTATACGATGCGAGCTGCGCGATGATTTTTGTATTGTGATAAATGACACGATTGGTCGAAAAAAAATAAATAGCAGTAGATTTCGTTTTCTCATTTTCATCGATTTACCATTGTCTTCTTTTTTGTCGTCGAAGTATGGTCCACCGATCGATTAAGATTAAAAAACATAAAAATGTTTTTACAAGACTTTTTACTATAAAAAAAACATGACTCAAATATCTTTAATTACTTTAATTAGTTCAGTATTAATCTATAATAATTATAATCTCGACGGTAATTTGTCACGTACATAAAAACACAAAAAATGCCAAAATAAATAGAATCATAAGTCATCATAGCCGAATTCTGAACTAATTTGAATAATTAAAAGTCACGAGTGACGTATTTATAATTTTAAATAAAAAAAACAATTTTTTTTCTAGTTTTTATCGTAACATTAATTTACAGGATTTAACGCACAGGTGTACACTCCCCGGTTGACAAAGACAATATATAAAATTATACGCACCTGGCAAAGTGCTCTCGTTGGCTATACATACAACGAAGCGATACAATATATATATAATACACATAAAGGCGCGCGCGCTGCATACAGGCGCTCATTAACGAAGCTCCGAGCCGCGCGAGCCAAAGAGTATAGTTACACACACATATATAGCCGCGCGTATATACAAAGAGAGCAACGACAAGTACACAACAAGGCGCGCACAGGCCATAGTGTATATATATTCATCATTATAGGCTATACAAATAGTGCGCGTATAGTACATACATGTATCATAGATACATATTGGCGTGTAAAAGCTCGCAATATCATAATTCACGTTTATAATACATTTATATAATATAATACTCGAGCGACAAAAGATACCCGCGCGTGTGCGTCTGTGTGTGTTTCGCGTTTTACTGGGAAAAAAAGTAGCGTACGCCACTACGCGTAGTAGTACGTTTTACCTATAAAACGCGCGTAGCGCGCGCAGGGCGAATTAATCGCGATAAGTGCAGTTGACTGTAAAGAAAAGCGCCGCATGCACAGAGCGCGGCTGACAATGGCGCCGCCGCCACCGTCGCTTCGGTTGAATACTCTCCTCCGACGTTTCGCGCAAAAACGAGCGAACGCGTGCTGCTGCTAGCCTGGATGTACGTGTGTATGTATGTAGAGAGAGAAACGTGTATAGGTACAGTAGGACAATAAAAAGAAGAGAAAAGCGACAATGAGAGCTCGCGCGCGCGACACATACGTATGTATGTATATATAAAGCTCGATCGTCCAGAGAGAGAGAGAGAGACACATAGTTATACGAGAGTTCGCTAAACGCCACTAAACGTACCCAAAAACTAGGGTAAAAACATACGTTTCCGCTTCTCTCATAATACATCATAAGCGTACGGTGTGCGAAGTATACGCCGGCAGTGCTAGGCGCGCGTTATTGTCAACCGTAGTACGTACCGAGTACACGGTAGAAGTCTTTTGTCGGCCCTGCATTCTCTCGACTGTTCCTCCTTTTCTCTGTAGCCGCGCGCTCCTCTTCTTCGTTTTTTTTTTTTTTCATACTATTTTACCTTTTTTCTTTTTTTTTTTTTTTAACCCTGGATAACGAATGACGCGCGATGAGGTGCCTTCGGTCAAGTGACGACGACTACGACGACGAACGAGTTAAGAATCGGTTGAAATTATTATTTAGCATACAATGAGGTATATACGATAATAACATAATCGAAAAAGCTATACGCGACAGATACACGACCACGTCGACTCGTTGGCACGAAGGAATTTCGCTTATATATATAATAATACATATTGTTACGTTACAGCAGCGCGACGCGTCGATGGCTTATCAGCTTTTTGCAGCGATCCGCAAGCTGAAAAGGAGAACAGCAGCAGCAGCGGCAGCAGAAACGACAACAACAACGCGATCCTGACGAGGCGCGTGCGGTGCGACGCAGATATTATATTATTTATATTATTATTATACGTTCCCGCTCTGTGTATTATTACAATTGGCGATCCTGCGGAGATTAGCGCACCCACGCGTCTAAAGTATCTCGCGCAACGACCGCACCGACTCGATATCGCTTCTATATATTATACTTCCTTTGAGTTTTTTTTTTCTCTCTTTTTCGGCTTTCGAAACTGGATTGTCGCGAGCGAGCGATGGGCGAGACACCCGTTCGAGATTAGCCCCTGTATGTATGTACGAGTGCGGACGAAACCTTAATGGACTGCATTCAATTCTAATGCGGTACATGTGTATAAACAGATCGGAGATCGACAGCAACGCGAAGAGGTGATGGATAATGATACGATGCATGGATTTACGTTGTGCGTCTAGCTCTCGACTCCGATTGTTTTTCATTTTTTTCGAGACTCTCGAGACGCTAATGACAATTATTATCGGCGCTTCGTTATACGTACGACGATATATTGCATTGTTATATACGTGACAGGGTAATCAATGGAAAAGAGGTGTCGCTCGCTCGAGGCTGCCGCTGCTGCTGCGGCCCGGCCTTATCGATTTCTTTTCAACGTTACTCACACATGTACATAGACACACACACACACACACATCGGAATATACGCGCGAGTGTGTATACGAAGTGTATAGTCTGGATTATACTCGGAACTGCCTGCACAGGCGCGCAACAATAGCCAGTTGCCTTGCAGTTCCGCCCTCTCGCTTTTTCCCTCTCTATATATATATATTTGTACGTATATATACCTGCCTCTCTTCCTTTGATTTTTTTTCCCTCTTCTTCTTCTTCTTCTCCTCTTTCTATCGTCGCTCGCTCGGCGAGCTGCTGCATTTGCATGCCCGTATTTACGAGCTGCTCTTTGTGCGATGCGCGGTGGCGGGAATGTCTCATTCGGTGCCGAGCTCAAGAGCGACGATAGAGAATGATGTTTTTTAATTGTTCATTGCTTCTCTCATTGTTTTTGCGATTGACGATGAAAAAGCTTTACGCGTATAGCGTTACATCTGTAATAGGTTCGTTCGGTCCATCCAACTTTTAGTTACTTATTTAACGGGTCCCGCCACGTAAAAGCTCCGGTTGTCTCGAAAGTGCCGCAGAAATAATTTATTCGTCTACATTTCCGTAGACATAGACGGTATTCTCTTCTTCTTCTATGTGCGTGTGGTTCATGGGGGCTGAGCGTCATTTAAAAAACCAGACGTTAAATTGTGTCGAAATTAACTGCATCGACGATTTTTTATGCTGTCAAATGCGTGCAAAATAATCAGTTGTTGAAGTTGACGTACGAAGTTTATGAGGAAGAACCGATTGAAGATCAAAACGAGTTGATGTTTGAGGTAATGTGCGAAAGATGCGTAAAATGACTTTACAATCGTGACAAAATGAATAACAGTTTGAAATATTTTATAGTTTTTATAGTTTTTCGAGTCTTTCGCCACATAGGTAATTGCCGTCGTCGAACAAAAAAAAAAAAAATAAAGGCCACCCCCGTCTCCGAGAAAAGAGCAAGTCACGGATCGCCTCGATAAATATACATATCAATTGCTCGAGTGGCTGTATACACGTATAGCTGCGTTGCACGTGGTTTACACGCAAGGGGACGAAAGAGAAACACAGCGCATATATGCACTGTACTCATACGTCTCTATATAATAATGATAAAGCCGCGCGCACGTGACGAATATGATTGCCCGAGACAAGCGCGGCATCCTCAAAATCTGCTGCTAACTGCGTGTGTGTGTATGTACAAGGGCCAAACGAGCGACGACGATGCTCCGTCGGCCGTGAAATATGTGTGTTGCCGCTGCTCAACTCGCGTCCACGCAGACAGACAGCCACAAGGGTTCTCTTCGTTCGGTGGCGCGCATACGTTATGTAATATCGCATGCGTACAATACATCTAGGCACGATGTATAAGAGGCTGGCCCGGCGCGCGAAGCACCGCCGCCGCTGCTGCTGTGTATTTAGCGATGAGCTTAACCCCCTCCCACCACCGTCGTTAACCGGAGCTTTTAGATATTATTATCTCGACTACAAATCGACTGACTTAAGACACCGTCCGATTGTTTCGGTCGTCGTCCAGAATTACATTTATATTCCGAAATATCTTGGCCCGTCATCGCGACCGGCGCGTCTCCGTTTACGTACTATACCACTATATACTACTGAGCCCAACAAGCGGATGATTTTGTCGTTTTATCCCCCCCTCGAGCGAGCGAGCTCGTGAATATGCGATCGTTATACACACTTTGGCCCCCCCGCAACATAGAGAGAAAGAGAGATAGAGAGACGAAGACTCCTTCATTATCATGGAAATGATTTAACGAGTCTCTTAGTTTTCTCTCTCTCTCTCTCTCTCTCTAACACTTGCCAAGATGGTGGAAGCCGAATCACGCGCGCGGAATAAAATTACACAGTCCGCGTATATATAATGCCGGGGATTTGCATCGAGTACTTTTCTCCGACTCTCGACTGAAAAGGGAAAATTTCTTGGTCTTTTCAGCGTCTCTCGATGCTCTATAATGCAATAATATATAACTCTCTCGGAGTCTGTTATAATATTATACGCACAGCGCAGCGACGGCCACGCCGGCATTCATTTGCTTTTACATTATATTACGTTTATATATTGTGTATATTGTTATTCTTCTGCGCCGCAGGCCCGCCCCCCGCGCGCACCATCGAGCTTTGTCCAAGCTGCTGCTATTGCTACTGATGCTGCTGCTGTTCGATCGAAGAAAGAAGCTCCGCACGAGTGTGTGTATAAATTGACGCGACAATTGCTCAGTAAACCACAAAATGCGTCCTCTCTTTGTCTTTGTCGGTATTCAAAGCTCGGCATATACACGCGCGTGGGTGATATGGCAATTGTCAATTGTGTATATTTAATAATAATGGCACACGCGAACGTGGAAAAATTGCAGCAACGTATTCTATGTATAATGGCATTGTGTATCGTATTGTCGCGCTCGCGAGCTTTGCAAGCTCATTAGCTCGATCGAAAATATTTTTATTTTTAATTCCAAAAAAAAAAATGATAACAATAATAATTTCCACAAAGAAATACAAAGAAACCAGGCAACGATGCATCGAGTGTTCGCTTTCTCTCTCTCTTTCTCCGCTAATATACTTAAAAAGCCGGTACACGTACAAACACACACACAGACACGACAGAGGCAGTATTTGTTCAGGCATCGTTGACAAACATATATATCGACGACGTTTTACAAAGAGAGTCCGCCACGTGCCCGTTATGAAAATGATATAATATATACAATATACAAGAGTATGTGTGTATGTATAAGTACAATTGTGCCAAGAACAAGTTCTAGTCCATAGTACACATACTCGCGATCGAAAAGGAGGGGAGGGGTCTGTTTTGTATTGTAATCGTATTTATCAAGTAATAATAATGATAATAATCGCTGGTATAAAAAGTACCATATACACAGTGGCGCACTACTGCATGATGCACGCGCGAATGCGCGAGACGCTCGCGGGAAATCGTGAGCATTATATTATTATTATCATTATTATTATTATTATAATTATTATTATTATTATTATTATACGTTTACTATCGCGCACTCTCGATTGCTAGAGAGAGAGAGAGAGAGTGAGAGAGATGATTCTTGCCTTCAAGTGCACCCACCACCAGCGCGAATTTCTGATTTCCCGCTGCAGCTCTTCTGACACAGCGTGTACGTCGAGCCACACCTCCTGCCAAGTTCATGTACATGGTATAAAGCTGCTGCTGCTTTTACTCGTATGTAACTACGCGTTTTTGGCGTTAAATTTGTAAAGGAGCCGCGCGCGCGCCAACTGCCTCGTATACGAAGTATATGCACGCGTCATGCGTGTGTGCTTTCTCTCTCTCTCTCTCGGCTTTTGACGGCGCGAAATACTAGAAAGGTAAGTACCGCGAGTTGCGTCGCCCGCGTAAAAGCCCAAAGTCTGCTGCTTGCGAGCGCGCGATAAACTTCTGCATAATAACGTGTATAGCTGTAGAGAGACACAATGGAGTCGCGTTCTTGTGTTCGCGGATATTCAACGTAACGTATATATGTGTAGCATATATTATTAAGATGTAACTATAACTATTCTAGGGGTTATCATTGTTTAACAGTTATTCGTTGTATTCAATTTTTTTTTATGATGACACTCGAGTGTTTTAAGGGGTAACGCTTTTTTCTTTTTTTACATTAAGGGGACATTCCCATTGCAAATTGTAAAAAAAATCACTGTTTAAATTTTTTTTTTTAAACTATAATTTTTATTCATTCCGGACCTTGTGGGTATTGTTCCTTACATATTAAACTATAAAAAAAATATTTTTATAAGACTTAAGACCCATTTTGTTGGCTCTAGCAGGAATTTTCTGAAACCCGTGTTTCGGCTCTCGCCAGCGATTGAAAAAAAAAACAATTGCTAGTCGCAATTTTCATTACGTTTTTATTTAAAAATTTATCGTTTCAAAAAATACAACTTAAATAAACGGCCGAAAACACGCCGAAAGCTCTCGAGGCTGTGCGAGCGGACCGTGACGTCATACTTATCAGTAGACGCGTGTATACAGGTATTCAAATTACATGCAGCAGCCGACTTACATTATAAGTATGACGTCACAGTTATGCGGACCAATCAAAATCGTTTGTGGAGTTCAAAATAATTTTCAAATTTTTTTGATTTTTATTCTCGTATTAAAAATTACCTGACTGTTAAAAATTGTTGATTTTTTTATCCCACATTCCTTGATACGTATATTTTAGTATGACGTTATTATTTCAATGATTTTTTTTCATGCAGATACCTTATTTTTAAAGGATAAGAATAAATTGAACTTCTTTTTGAATTTTTTAAAAAATTGGAAAGAAAACATTTAAAATCGTTTCTCTCGTAATGGCACTTTTCAATGAGGTACGAAGCTGTTTTTCTATTAATTAAGTTATTTTTACGCTTGAGTAGAACAGGGTACTTTTCTGTAGTTTTCGAGACGCCATAGAACAAAATTGATACAAAATTAGCTTCCGGATTATTTTCGTTCAATCGAGTGAAATATAAACATATTTAACTATCAACTAGGGAAATTAGAGAAAAACAATGTTTTATTTACCTTTAACATACTTTCAATTGATTTCTATTGTTTCAACCATCACCAAACTATATCAAAAGTTGTATTTGAATGTATTGATGAACATATTACAATATTCGCCTGATCAATGGATACGAACGCATTTATTTTTTGACTTTTATGAATATGAATATGATTTATGACAGTAAATCTGAATTCCTCATCAATTTTACATTAAAAATGATGTCTCAACAATTTTTCCATATTCAACCTAGGACATAAAATTGAAAAATCAAATTCCAACTTTGAGACCCTGCAGAACCATAATTTTCAGGATTTTCAGGATTTTCAGGATTTTCATTTTTTAAGGTGCAATTCAAGAGTACATACTTTGTTTTCATTTAATTTTTTTGACTGTCACGAATGACATGGTATACAATGAAATCATCACGTTAATATTAATGAAAAAAATCAGAGCTTACTTTGTCAAAATTTATTTATTTCAATAATCAATAAAAATACCCAAATAGAGAGGGAACAACATTTCTAAACAAATATTGAACGATTACAAACGCGAAATATATCATTATGAATCGATCTCCCGCGCCATGGTTATTACGTTCTTGTACCGGGACCTTGGTAGCCAAGCAAATATTCCGCAAATCTCCGCTCTCCAAGTTATCCAGGACTCGTTGGGCCGAGGCAGTCGACAGCCGATGATCGCGCTGCGTCAGCACCCGGAACGAGTCCAACGCCCACCTGCGTAAGAATCGCCTCGACATCAGCCGGCACAGGTACTTGTCGCAGGCCTTGCCGTACCAGTGTGGCAGCCTCCAGCATAATTTTTTCGCTCGGCCGAGCTCGTGGTAGTCCCTCGGGCCGAGCAGTCCCGCCGCCTCCTCGGCCGGCAGCTGGAACAGATCGTGCAACGTAAGGCCCGGTGCCATCTGCGTCAGCCTCGCCGCTCCCTCGAACTTCCGGTCGGTGCGTAGAAGCTCGGCGAGATCCACCTCGTCCCGCTTGAACAATCTCCACTTGTCGAACAGCGACACGATCTCCAGGGCGTCGTCTCGCCGCGTCCGGTATCCCTTTGCCTCGAGGGCCTCGAGGCAGGCCAACAGGCCCGACGCCGCGGTCAATTTGGCATCGTAGCCGTTGTAGCGCCGCGTGCCCCTCGTCTCGACGAACTCCGCCGCGCGGGGGAAAACGAAGTCGCCGCATCGCGACAGCAGCTCGGCGCCGCCGTGATCCAGCAGCAGATCGAGCACGTCCGGCAAATAATTCGTCACCGCGCACCTCAAGCTGGCGCGATCGATCCGCAGCCGGCGCCCCTCCTCGTCGCAGCACCTGAAGAATGTCTTGATCGCGCGACGATCGTGGCTGTCGTCGTGCCTCAGGCAGACGTCCAGACAGGTCCAGCCCCTCGCGTTGGCCAAATTCGGATCGGCGCCGTGTCTCAGCAGCAGCTCGATCTGCCTCGTGCGCCTCAACGCCGCGGCCAAGTGCAGCGGCGAGTTGCCCTCCTTGTCCTGCACGTCGAGTCGGACTTTCTTGCAGCCCGCGGCCTCGAAGAGCATCCTCGCCAACTCGATGTAGGATCTTCGCTTGAATATCAAGTGCAGAGGGCACCTGCGGTTGTTGTTGTTGGCCAAGCTCGGATTGGCTCCGCGTTTCAGCAGCAGCTCGGCCACCTTCGCGTCGGCGCGCACCACAGCCAAGCGCAACGCCGTGTTACCCACGTCGTCACGGGCATCGATCTCTATCCGACGACCAGCCAGCTCGAAGAGCATCTCCGCCAATTCCAGATCGTCGCAGACCTCGTGCAGAGGAGTTCGGCCTCTCTTGTTGGCCACGTTGGGATCGGCGCCTCGTCTCAGCAGCAGCTCGGCCACCTCCTTCTGCCTCATCCGCAGTGCCAAGTGCAGCGGCGAGTCGCCGGCTCGTCGCGTGAAACAATTGATCGGGTGCTGGCGGCGGCCTGCACCCGCGAGAAACTTCTCCACGACGTCCGCACAGCCGTACTCGCAGGCCAGGTGAAAGTGCGTGTACTCGTCCTCGGCGTCGACGTAATTGTTACGCGCGCCGTATATCACGAAGAGCCGCTCGAGGACGCGCCTCAGGCCGGGCCCGCGGCAGCGCTTGGCCGCGTGATGCAGCGGCGTGCAGCGGCGCAAGAGCGGCCGGCCGCAGTTATCGACCTCGGGCTCGTCCCTGTAGCCGGCGGCGATCGCGAATCGAACCACGACGAGTACGGCTGCGTCGTCGTCGTCCAGCTCGTCGTTGGTCACGCGGCGACTCGGCACGTCCTGCACGAGGAGCCAATCGATCGCTTCGGGCCAGAAAAATTCACGGAGATCCGGAAGCGGGCCCTGCCATTGCTCGATCAAGACGCGAAGTTCGCGAAGCAATTCGGCTCGCTCGTCTCCGCGCAACCAGTCGATCCTGTTCGCCAAGACCTTCAACTTTTCCAGACAGCTGGGGCTGTCTTCGGCCATTGTTCCGGCCGCGCACTTATATATGCACGCACACGCACACACACACACAGCACACAGTCGCCGCGTATTTCGGAATTTCTTCGCTGTGTTCACTCGGTCGAGTCGTAACGTGTACTGCCGGGTAACACACTATACGATCCATATAAGAGAGTATATAAATAGAGTATAAAAAAGACACATGGCCGAAACTATGAGATAAGACAGTTGTAATGAAAGTAGCGCGCGACTCGAGTGTCTCTTATACTTATTCTTTGAATTTACACTTTCTAATCGTTAGAGAACATCGTTTGACCGAGCCAAACGCCTTTAATTTGTGCATCGCGCGAGATAAAGTTACGAGTAGCGATTAGACTGATTGTAGTTTACTAGATTTTTATCGATGCAATCGACCGTACTAACATCGAATCGACTCAATTACTTCACTAACTTACAAGTCCACGTTTAATACTATGAATTTTCGGGCTAAATAATTTTAATACCATGAATTCGGGTTAACTAATTGTGCAATCTAAAAATTGGCTTTCGATCGAGTCAAGTTTTTTTTTTTCGAAAATTTGAAACAAATAAAAAGGAAGAACCAATTCGATAAACACGTTCGATGCGTACTATGGCTGTATAGCGATTGAATCCAAGTTATGTAGAAATAGTCTAATTCTAATAGCAACGTTTCTGATATGAGCGTCTCTGAGTGGCTCTAAATCTAATGATATGCATGTTTTCTAGACCGATTGAAAAAAAATCAAGTCTTTAGAACCTCGATTTCATAATCTTAATGTCTTATTAACGTCTTAAGGTGGCTCATCAGTAAAACGGGTCAACAAAAGATGGTTATAAAATTGTGCAGTAATGTCATTTAAAGTGCCCTTCATATGCTGTAGAAATATCAACATGGGTTACCGTACTAATTTTTGAGAACGAAGCCGTTGAAAATAGCAAATTTAACATGGGCTCTTATAGGAGACCATCATAATTTCATAAATTTTACGCCATAACTTTTTTATTAAACAACAGATCTTAACCAAAAACGAGTATGTTATGCTTCAAGTCACTACCTTTCGATTGGCATGTTAGAAATTACCCCTTATCGAACTAACTAATGAGTAATTAAACAAAATGTGCGTAAAATCATTGAATAGTGCGAGCGGTTGTCTGCCTAATGCGAGAAAGAGACAGACAGACGCCTGGCTGTACTATTGTTATGATTGCTGACGAGCATCATTAAGCACTACAAATAAAGAGCCTTAAATTGCGGTTCTTAAGGAGGCAGATGCCTCGAGAAAGAAACAGACAGATGCTTCGCTGTACTATTGTTATGATTGGTGTAGAACCTTCTTAATGTTAATTTTTAGTGCAACTAGACGTTTAAGACGCGCTCCGCGCGAGTCAATTTTTTTATTTGTGTTTTGAGGTTAGTTTAAGATTCACAAATTGAAAGTTTCAAACGCGCTTCGCGCGCGTCAATTTTTTCATTCGTATTTTGAAGTTACTTAAGTACTAACTGTCTGTTGACAGTTAGCAGCACAGACACTCGTATAGAGTCGGCTCGCGTCGGGCGTCGTCGTCAGTGTCAGCCAATCAGAGGTCGTTTTACGCGGCTTCACTTTTCGGCCGTTCTCTTTTTTATAAGTAGATAAGCATATCGATTTTTCATTTAAATGATTGATGAAATGATACTAGATTTAATAAATGTACAAAATAACTAATTATATAAAAAATATTTTTTTAGACGTGCAAGGATTTATCAGAAGAATATTTAGATATGGGTCAGATTCAGAATTTTTTAAATAAACCTCCGGACGAGGTCCACGGATTTTCCTGAAATGTTGGTATGATATGGTACATTGAAAATGGTCCCAAAACTAAAATTTTAGACCCCCTCCTACCCCCCACCCCGTTATAAACGTCTATTTTCTACTTATATTTATTCTGAAGCCTTGAAGTAATAAAAAAATCCATGAAGGTATTTTTCAACAATCCAAACAACCTTGAAATTTTTTCAGATTTTTTGAGTGCTTCAGAAAAAATCATTGAAAATATAAGTTATTTTATTTTCGGTGAAATGGTTCGATATACCAGACTGGATTAAATTTTTTTTAAATTTTGTCCCCAAAAAACGATTCCTTGAATTTTTTCAAAATTTTTCATTCATGCCGCTGAGGCCTACAGCTGAAAAACAGTTTTTTCCACGAAAATAATTTTTTGTGGGTCGGTACGAAGCCTCAAAAAATCTAAAAAATTTTTTTGTTATTTTGTTCATCAAAATATATAATCTCACATTTTTTACGACTTTTTAATTAAAAGTGATAGCTTCTAGAGATGAAAAACGCTATTTTTAACAAAAAAAGTTCCTGGAATCCGAAGGTTCCGGTAAAAAAATTTTAAAATATTTTTTTTGAATTTCTTATCAAATTTTAATAAATTTCGGCCCTTCCATATTTTTGATTGAAGCCTCCTAGCTCATCCTAGAGCATAACAAAGATTATTGCGAAATTCTGAAGACGTTCATCATACTTACATTATTTTTCAAACGTATTTGCATCAAATGATCTTGTACTTGTATAAATAAGAAAATCAGAACTCATTTTTTTTAAAATATTTATTCATTTTAATTATTAAAAAAGTATGCAAAATTTATTGACAGACAAAAAATTACTGCACCACAATTTCTTGACTGTAGTTGCCAAGCAAATATTGTATAAATTCTTGTTCTCGAGTTCATCGTCGATGATCATCTCACAGATCTCAAGTGGCAGCCGATATCGTACCAGCTCCATGAAAGATAACAGCGCCCAAGCGCGAAAAAATCTCCTGGACATTATTTCGCATAGATACTTGGCGCAAGTCGGATGACACCAGTAGGGAAGATGAAAAGATTGTTTAGATCGTCCAAACTCGTAGTAGTCCCGATATGTGAGTAGTTTCCCCGCTTTTGTGATTGGTAATTGGATCAGGTCGTAGAGCGACAAGTCCGAATTTATCATTATTCTTTTCGCGTTTTTCACGAAATATTCGTCAGTGTAGCAATGTTGAAAAAAATCGTTCGACCCGCCGAGAAGTTCGTACTCGTCAAATAACGACATAATTGTCAAGGCATCGCTTCGGTTCAGTTCGTAATCCCAATTTTCTAAGATGTCGACGATGCCCAGTAAGCCAGACGCTCGTATCAATTTAGTATACGTAATTTCATATTCAGATAAACTATATGAATTGAATCTTTCGTAGAATTGACTCGCGGGAGGAAAAACAAAGCTGGACAGATCAGCGCCACGATTCAAGAGAGCATCAACAGTATAAAGCTCGAGATTCACCACGGCCAATTGAAGGGGTGACCGGCCCAATTGGTCCCGGACGTTGATCTGTAATGTTTGATTCAATTCGTCGTTTGTCTCGAAGAATGTCCTCACCAAGTCGTCGTAACGTCTCTGGCAGATAATGTGCACAGATGTTAATCCGTCGCCATTGACCGTATTCGGATCAGCACCCCTTCTCAGCAGTAATTCGAGTGCCTTCTTCTCACGACGTTTCAGAGCCAAGTGTAATGGAGTGTTACCCAGTTCGTTTTGGACATTGACTCTTACCACCCGATGCTGTTCGTCGCTTGTCTCGAATAATATCTTTAACAAGTCATCATCGAAGGAGTAAATTCTTTCGAACATGATCTGCAGACCTGTTAATTTTTTTTTATTGGGCAAGTTCGGATCGGCGCCTTTTCTCAGCAACAATTCGGCCACCTCATCGTAACCGTAGCGTAAAGCCCTGTGCAGAGGTGTGTTACCCTCGTTGTCGCGAACATCGACTCGCACCAGCTGATGTATTTTGTCGTTGACGTTGAAGAACAACTCAGTCAGTCCAATTTCTTCCATACAATGCAGAAGAGTGCGTCCCTGCTTGTTGATTGAATGCGGATTGGCACCATTTCTTAGCAACAATTCAACCATCTCCTTGTTCTTCAGGTCCGCAGCCAAGTACAGAGGCGATTCGGCCGTTAGCGGCAAGAGTTGGTTGGGATCCTGGCCGAGCTCGAGGAATTTCTTGACTATGTCGGTAAACTCACCCTTGCAGGCCGCATGGAAATGTGTGTACCCATATTGGTCGGTGTAATTTATATCGAATCTGTTGTAAATTTTAAAAAGATGTCTCATAAAAATTTTGATATTAGAGTCAAAATAGTCTATTTCAGCCAGATAATGAAGAGCTGTGTTGCGGCGTAAAAGAGGCTTTCCGTTTTTATCGACTTTTGGCTCGTCTTTGTAGCCAGCATCCATCACAAATCGGATTATGGGGGTTTCTTGGGCCTCTTGGGCGTCTTGGTCCAAAAGTCTTTCTGCCTCCAGAGTCAGAAACCAATCAATCTCTTCGGGCGAAATAATTTCACGAAGATTAGGAAGTTGACCCTGCCACTCTTCGACTAAGACACAAAAATCATAAAACGAAATTATACCTTGCCAATTCTTCAATTTGTTTAAAGAGTTTTGGTTGTCTTGGGCCATTGTTCTACACAGTCACACACAACACAATTGTTTAAAATTTTGTTCTTTCACACAAAACATACACGTTCCCGATGAAAACCTTCTATAGCTGTTCACGTTGTGGCGTCGTAATGTCCACTGCCTTTACATGTGCTATAGAGGTTATACAGAACATATGGTAGAAGTTACACTTTCACTTTTTCGAAAAAAAAAACACTCGATTAGATCAATTCGATATTCGTATAGATGTGCACGCACGCTGCAGCGTCAAGCGCGCGGTGGCGGTATCATGAACTGGTGGAGGTCTAGAAAAGTGTACGTTTGCATGTATTTGGCCGATTCTCTGTCAACTCAACCGGTCAAAATTTTTTTTCTATATCTATTACAATGAAAACATTTTTTGGGATGTCAGGAATGTACAAAAAAATGTATAGAGCGATTGAGGTCTTCTATCACCCTTATTCAGAATTCCAGAGTTGGCCTTTTTCGCATTTTTCCCCAATCTATCAAAGATCGCAAATATTTCAATAAGCTCTAACTCAGTGTAGAATGACTCAAAAGTAAAAGTGCCCAGGAGGTTTTTGTTGGAATTCGTCCAAATTTTCAGAAAAAATGGGTCCCGAAGCGATCTGAGCACTCTGGAGGCTTCAACAATCGAAATAATCGAGAAAAAACAAAAAACACAAAATCTAATCAAGTATGATCCGGACTTTCCTTTCCATAACTATTTAAGAAGCTTCCTCAACATGCCAACTACTTCATTGTAAGTTTTTATGATGGTTTGAGCCTTGGTTTGCCCTGGAGACGCTAATAGATGTCGAAAAACGTGCAAAAAAGGCCCCTAAAGCAGAGTATCGCCTTAGATCTTTACATGTTACAAACTTAAAACCGCTGCCAATTTATTGGCAAAGAGCTTCCTCATAAAAAATAATATTAACAAAAGGCATCGGTTATTAACGTGTAATTTCGTATTTTTAAATTTTGATTTACTGTCTAGTGTCCTAAGTACCAGTAGATCACGACCATCAGGACCACCACATACTACCTACATTTCTATGTTAGCCAAAAGGCCGAGAAAACAAAAACTCATACAGACATTTTTTGGTAATTCAATGTAGTTTCCAAATATATAAACCAAATTGTCCTACGAAGTCTGGTTCAAAATTTCGTTTTCGAGCCTATCACAGAGCTTCCTCCATGAGGAAGCAAAAAAAACAACTTTTCATTTCGAGTCGTTAATTTTAAAAATATTCGGTGAATTTCTATTTTTTTGGTCTTAAATTAAAGTTTGACTGCTCTGCTCCCATTCTACCGTAAAAAAAAAAATTCCTTCATTTATACCTGAAAAAAAAATCGAAAAAAAATTTTTTTTCAAAAAAAACCATTTTTCATCCCGATACAATGAAGCATAACTCTTTAACTACTCAGTGGATCCTAAAATAAGTTTTTGACGCTTCTTACGACACAAAAATCCTTCAAAACGAGCCGAACAACTTCGCGCTGCGTGTCTCCGTTCAAAAGTTACACTGGTTACATACACACACACACACATACAGACATTTGTTGGTAATTCAATGTAGTTTCCAAATATATAAACCAAATTGTCCTACGAGGTCTAGTTCAAAATCTCGTTTTCGAGCCTATCACAGAGCTTCCTCTATGAGGAAGCAACACAAAATTACCTTTCATTTGAGATACATAAAAAGTCTCTGAATCCTCTAGAACCGAAGATACAGCCGTTTGAAGTTTCACTGAGAATCAAAGCATTAAATCTGTCATTTTCATAGACCAGTTGACATGATACTTAAATGTTCAATAAAACTTCAAATAGCTGTATCTTCGGTTCTAGGGAACTTGGAGACTTTTTACATACACCAAATTAAAGGTAATTTTGTGCACCAAGAGCGTTTTTTTTAAAATAAGTATTAACTCGCAATCCCCGAAAACTAGCAATTTTCTCCCACGTATACAGAGACGCAGGCGTGAAAATTCACTGCCTCGACAGCTCCTCCAGCTTTTTCCCTCTCTTTCTCTCTTCCACCTTCTGTTTCAAGCGTACCTGCGCGCGCGCACACACACACACACACACACACACACACACACACACACGATGAAAGTCTGCGAGCGCAACCAGGCGCAAGGTGCCATTAAAAACAGAGAGAGAGAGAGAGAGAGAGAGAAGAGAATAGAAAGGTGCGCGAGATTCTCGCGTACGTACAATGGTGCACCGCACCTGTGCGCGCGACTCGGTGCACTCCGCAAGTGCAGTCCGCGTTAAGCAAGTACACCGGCCTCGTTATAACGTGCACTTGCTCACGTATGATATGCGCCACTCACGCCGTGTATACACACAAACGCGTACGTATAGTATCGCGACTTTTCGCGAGTATATACGATATCGTACCCGAGCGTACGTATATACAAATGTAATTGTAAACAATGAAAATGGTAAGTCATCCTCGTTGCATCATTGCGGTTATCTTTATCGTAATCGTCGTAATCGTTGTCAAAATGTCGTATTGTAGTGGCGAAGAAATAGATATAGAAATGAAATTATTACAATACGTGTCCGATAAGTGAATGTCGGATCGAACCGGATAGTTTCGGAAGCGATCGTTACGTTATATAATAGCGCGGCAATGAAACGGCAGCTCGCGTTTATAATTAAAAAAAAAAAGAAAAAAAAAACATTTTCAGCGCGTATTGCACTGTACACACCACACACACACACACACAGAGCGACTTAAGGTCGATAACCGGATGGTTATCATCGTTCGTGCGTATAATACCTCGAGCTGTGCAAACTCAACGATACATATACGAAAGGCGGCATAAAGTACACAATGTGCAGTGCGCATCTGCGAGTGCACAAAAAAATAATAATAATACGCGATGCTTTTTCTTTCGCAGCTCGAGCTTGCGCGCGCGCCCAGGGAGGAGGACGCGTGTAAGAAGAAAAGAGCCTCCGAAACAGTCGCGCACTTGCTGCGCTCCGTACGGTGTTATCTTAGTGCCTGCGTTATTGTACGATAACAAAGCTCTATGTACATCTCTGAGAAATACATCAACGGAAGACGAGCATGAGAGAGAGAGAAGAGAGCCCCCGAGATAAAGAAACTCGTGTATAATAATGCGTACGTATGTGCATATATTCGCGCAGAAAAGAGAGAATAAGGGAGAGAAAAAAAAGAAGAAGAAGCTTGTAAACAATGCGTGCGCGCGTATTATTATTGTATACGCCAGACGCGTGAATGAAAGTCAGCAACGCTACGGTGCGCAAAAATCTCCTATATAATAATTCATGCGCCCATCGTATGTGCGGTGCCGCGCATTCTCTGCACCTGTTGTGTCGTGCAAACGTCTTATTCTTCTATATATGCTACTTCTTTTTCCAATGTATGCTGCCGTTGCTGCTTATATGTCAGGGGGAGGCGATCGTTACAATATATGTACAAGCGACGATTTCGTTATAGCCCACATTGTCGGCTGCGGCGGTGCAGAGGCCAAAGTTCTCCTCGGAGGTACGACACGATAATACAATGGAAAATAGAACTGTAATCGAACACACGACGGCGGTGGCAGCGGCGGTATATATATATAGCGAACGCGACGAGCTGTACTGTACTCTGTGCACCGACGCGAGCGACTTTGAAAATCATTACCGCACGCATACACACACACGCACACAAGAAGAAAATGGCAGCGGTACACTGCATAACGGATGGAGGTATTACTCAGGCTTTGCGAAACACACATACACAGGCTCGAAAGGCAGAGAGAGAGAGAGAACGAGGAGAGAAACGAACAAATACAATTACTATTGCACGTCGTTGTCGCGCCCCGGGTACTGTATATACCTCCGCGCTGCCGCCGCGCTGTGTGTTATATCATTGTTATCGAGCTCGTGGCCTGATACACGCGCCCTGGCAGCAGCAGCTAGCTAGCTAGCTAGTATACGTGCCACGGAAGTTGGCAGCGGCAAGAAAAGACAATGGATTTCGCGCGTAAGCGAGCTCGAATTCGCGTGCGCATAAAGCAGCAGCAGCAGCGGCAGCAGCAGCACCTAACAACGATAAAAGGCCCTTACTGTACGCGTCGACTGAATTATACGTACGTTGCCTGACTCTTCTACTTCTACTGCTGCGCCGTTCGCTTTGAAACAATTAAAAATATCATTTTCTTTTTATGTTTCAATTTTTTAATAAAGTTGAAAAAAAAAAAAACACGTAGCAGTTAAATTTTTTGTAAATCGATGTCCTTCCACGGCCCGAGAAAAGCGAGAAAAGAGTCCATAGTCGCGCCATCTCTCGCGTCTCTGCGGATTATAAATCGCGACTGCGTTCGTATATACGTACATACGTGTGTTATAGTGTGTGTATATACAATTGGCACTTTCCTCCTCCTTTTCTTCGCTCGCAATTCGCTCGAATCCCCTCTCTCTCTCTCTATCTCGCACGTACGGCAAGGATCCGCGAAGCTTGCGCACGCACCGCATACACACACACAGTTATAATAATAATAATAATGATGATAATAACGCCTTTTCTCGTATGTACGTATACATTTTCCTCCCGCCCCCGCGCCTCTCTCTCTCGAGGCGGAAGTACCTATATACATGCTCGTGTACACCGTCTGTATATATGCAAGCGGTGTTTCGCGGAGAGTAGGGAGGCGATCACCCGGACCTTGGCAACGCGATTCGCTCGCTCTATCTCTCGGCATAAAGTACAGTATGAGCTGAGTATATAAGGGGCTTTTTCTCTCTCACGAGCTGCTGCTGCTGCTGCAGGTGTACACGCCTCGACGCGGCCAATTACAGTACTGGAGCTTGATGTATATATAGCTGCACGATCTCCGTGCGTATAGTACGCGTGTAACGCGTAATTCTTACGTTACGTACTTTTTATACGCAGAGTATATCGCGATGATTTTGAGGTCAGAATTACATTATCGTATGCACAACATAGAGATCGAAAATGTATTATCCGGGAGATAGACGACGCGAGCTTTTTTTTTTTGTACTTCATTTTATTTTCCCCGCGCGCGCGTATTAGCTAGGCGCGCAAATTTTTTTTTTTTTTTTTTATACTTTTTTCCGTTCCTTCGTTCGCTCTGTATATAATACGTACGTACGTACGTGTGCAGTGCAGTGCGCGCGACGCGAAACGTTACATACGCTCGCGCGAGTACGCAGAATTGATTACGGCGCGCTTCGACGGGCGCCGACGACACCTTTAACTTTTTTCACGCAAGGAGGATTTTATTCACGCGCGAGGACCGAAATTGTTAAAGCTCCGCTACTGCCTGCTGCTGCTGCTGCTGCTCGTCGCGCGCGCGCTTTATACGGCGCTTTTTTTTTGCTCCTTTTTTTTCGTTGTTGTCGCCCTCGCCCGCACTCTCATTTATTATTATGCACGCGCTGTAAATGGTAAATACTCCTTTTTCGACTGTTAAAGCCTGCCGTGCGTGGAAACCATGAGACGCGCGTAGCGGCAGTAAGGAAGGAAAAATCTTGCAGAAAATTTCGAAACGATTACGAATGTCAGCGATTCAAAAAAAATAAAACTATATCATACATATAATGCACGCGCGGGCGCGAGGGGGTCCGAAAAAGGAGAGCGCGCGAGAAAATCAACACGAAATGTCATTTGTAACGGTAAATACAAACAGCGCCGACCAAAACTGTCAACTAATACGTTCGATTCTCGCGCGCGCGCGTCGTCGTCCCCTTCATTGAAATCGCACACAATTCGAGAAGATGACACTTTAAATTTCATCGTGCACAGAGAGAGAGAGAGAGAGAGAGAGAGTCTCATTGTGTACCCGCAGCAGCAGTATGCACACACGCACACACGGATCTCGGGAAAGACCCCAATCCACAGAAGGTTTTTCTGTATATATATCTTATTCCCACTGCAATCGTGCGTGTGAGTGTTTGTACATTATGTGCACACAATGGCGAGCAGAAAAGGAGCTTTGATTTTGATATTTTCTCTACGTTTTGTGTGTGTGTGTGCGCGCGAGATATACATTTTTAATATACAGACGCGCCAAACGCAGGCAGGAAATTTGACACGATCGATCGTATATACGTATGTACATATAGCTGGAAAAATGTCAAATTTGAAATGCATCGCGTTACATTAATATAATACCTGCGCGCGAGCGCGCGATCTGGAGCGCCTAATGGCTTCACACGCGTGTGCGTCCCTTTTTTTCTTCTCGAAGAAGACGGGAGAAAAAATGTCCGAACGAGGACTATAGGAAAAGTTGATTTCAGGCGAGTATAAATATTGATCTCGATTTTCGGACGAGTGCCAGAATGTACAATTGTATATGTTTATACTGTCCGCGGGAGGGGTTTATTTGCACGCACGCGCTCGCGTTATACCAGGTATACTTTTTTCGACACGAATATCGTCGTACACAGCAGGAGCGATGGTAAACTGTTTATATTTGTTCGGAGATGAAAATTGTAAGACTCGCGCGTAGACAGTGATCATTGATTTTGTCAAAATAAATTCAAATTAAACAAAATGATATATTGAAATTAAAGTACAGCATGTTGACACGTTGTCATATTTACGAGAACCGTGCTTATTATACAATTATTTTGACTTTGCTACTTGCAGATTTACAGATAAAGGTACGCTCGCCACCTAGCGGTGGACGTTGGTTTTGATCGAGGTACTTTTACTTGAAATCTTAGTTGAAAAATAATGTATTATCGCAGATTTACTTATTTTACATAATTACGCACATTGATTTTAGGGCAAATGTACATTCCTTTTTGCAATAAAACGTTATCATTTGATTGAAAATTAATGCTTGAAATTTGATGTTTTTTCTGCGTTGATTGCTCAGAAAATTTATGAAAATTCGCATTTCTCATCAAAAAATCTATTAGGTCCGCAATATAGATATCTGAAAATCATTAGACATATATTTTTTCGATATGGCATTTGAAACAATGAGCCTGATGTCATAATTATTGTAGTAAAAACAACAGGAAGAATACTATTATTGTGATGTCATGCCCATGTTCAAATGATGATACCTCCGTTAATAATCAGTTTATTGAAAAATCAAAAAAAATCGTGTCCAATGATTTTCAGAGATCTATATTGCGGACTTAAAACATTTTTCCATAAGAAATGCTAATTCAATCACAATTAAATCTAAATTTTACCACCAGATGGCGAGTTGCTTTAACTGTAAATCTGCAAGTGACAAAGTTGAAATAATTGTATAAGTTAATGAGGATATTTTCCTTCGCCCAGTCTGTGTGAAACCACTCACCTGCCATAGCTGAGCCGCTAACGAAGAAAAAAATTTCACAACAATCGAGTCATATACATATCAGGCTCATTCCCGGGCGCGTATATATATATAACGCACATAAATATGTATACGAAATAAAGGAAATAAAAGCGATCTCGTATATTATCCGTAAAATACCTGCAGCAGCCCGGCAGCGTTCGTTACGCAACGTATACATAGGCAAAGCTGAGCAAAAAAAAAAAAAAAAAACAGAAAAACATTTATCCGGACTCGCGCGACACACGCAGCACATTGGCAGGCAATTCACGATTCGAGTTAGAAATCGACTCTCTCGCTCTGCCACGGGGGGCTCGGCGCTGTTGTATATATGTACTTCTTTTTGCTTTGCTTTGCTTTGCTTTGCTCTCTGCCATCGATAGGTATTATACGCTTATACATTGAAACACAAGGGTGGCTCTCTCTGTTCCACCGGTACGTATTGTACGACAAGTGAAGCGTGAAGCGATCGGTTATAAATCCAAGCTCGTAAACATGTCCGTAGTCTTGTCGCAAACGGGGTGAAAATGGGTCCTCCGTTGTTGTTGTTGTAGCATAACGTTCTCGTGTCCGGGGCTATTTCGGCCCGAATTTATATATAATATATACGGATATATATGTACTTATACGTAACGCGCACACACGCACACGTATAAATTATATATATTTATATTCTTCCTCGATCGCAAATGAGAGAGAGAGAGATAGAAAATCGACATGAGATTTGTGTAATAAAGTACGTAGCCGTGTGTGCACGAGACAATGTTTGCCCAAGATTTGTTACATTTATGGGGTAAGCTAAGCGCGCGCGAGCGAGCCTCATCGAGGCGAGTACTACTACTTATACTAGTATGTATGCTCACTCGAGTGGGCCCATTATAAAAATCGCGGTAGACTTTAGCGGGTTCATCTTTGGCTTATGCACGAAAAAGTATAACGTGAGACACTCGAGGATTCGACAAAAAAAAACTCAACGAGTTTCTGGTTGAGTGTAGCCGATCGTATCGAGCGCGGGGAGCGTGCGATTGAATCTTCGACGCGCGTGTACGTGTCCGGTTGTCAAAGACTATTATTACACGACCGTAGCCGAGAGCTAACGTTGACGCAGGGAAGCCTACGATTTTTCATATTTTACTTGGGAGCTAGGTCAATTTTTTCTGATTTCTCGATCTTTAGACATCCACGACAATATTCCCTTTAAGAAAGTACATGGTTAGAGCTTCACGAGAACCGTGCTTATTCTTATACAATTATTTTGACTTTGCCACTTGCAGATTTACAGATAAAGGTACGCTCGCCACCTAGTGGTGGACGTTGGTTTTACTGACGTTTCGATGAATACCATGAGCAATTGTCACGAACAATAAATCTGTATTAAAATGTTAATTGTTAATCATAATTTGTAAATTCTTCAAACTTCATGTATGTTATTTCATAAGCTTGCGTTTTTTTTCTATAGTTGATGTAAAAAAAAAAATAATTATATTAATAATGATAATAAATCAGCACAGATACACTAATTTTTGACTAAGATTCCATGTAAAATTACCTTAAATAAAATTCAGAATCGGTTACTATAACTTCTTAACATCTGATTTTACATACAAGCCTAGTAAAGTAGATTTTTACCAATAGAATCACTTGTAAGAACTCAGCTGTTTTTTTTTATTTTTAACTTAAACCTAATAACCTACATCAATTAGTTTTTATTACGAAAGATGAAAATATAACCCTGCGGTCAAGTTTAGCACAATTTTCCATTTTTCTGTAGTAGCGCAATAATGAGACGAAATAACTATATACGTGATTAATCTCTTTTGCTCACACATACACACGAACACAAACCATTCAAGCGATGTAAAAAGGCTGCTTTCGAAGAGATGAAAATCAAAAGTATCGTATATAGAGGATACACAATAGATAAAAGGGCCAAGCAGCAACAGCAGCTAAAAGGAGAAGACGAAGTCTCGAATGCGCGCGCGCGGCGTAGCTCATTTTGGCGTTGTATGACTTTTTGAATAGGCGCTCATAATGACGCCACCCTGGTCGAACAATCGGCTTCATTTCGTCCCTCTCTCTCTCTCGGCAGATTCGCGAGAGAGAACACAACAATACAATGTGATCTCCGGGTCGCTCGCGCGCGCCATCTTGACTCCCTCATTTCGTCCTCCTCCTCCTCCTCCCCCGCGCAATGCGCTGCTGCTACTGCTATTGCTCTTTTGTCGTTGGCACAAAAGCGAGAGAGAGACTCGCTGCTGCTGCAAAAGAAAAGCGCCGAAGAAGAAGCTCTCCGCGCGATATATATAATAACAATAATAATAAAAGCAGGTTTTCGCGGGCGCAAAATTTGCGTATATCGCGAGGATATAAAAATATTATTTCTCGATTCCATGCGCGCGTCATGCATAAATGCATCGATGCTGCTGCTGCTGCTTCTCGCTCGAGAGTCTCGAGTCTTTATGAAAAGAGAGAGAGAGAGAGAGAAGCTCCTCGTGCTTGCGGCTGAACAAACAGCGATATTTGGTAATACCAGTCGAGCGAGCTTATCATTATTATTATGATATATATATATATAGCGATATTCTCTTGTCACATACATACAAACGCGTATTACCATTGATTCCTTATATTCGAAAGCGAAACGAGTCCAAAAATTATCTACCAATTCGAACAATGCGATTGCGATTAAACGAAGCTCGAAGGCGCACAAAAAAAAGTGGCGGTGGTGGTGGTGCACCGCGAACGTGTGCGAAAAATTACGCTCTCTTTGTTCTGCACCACGACGTTATAATTGATACAAAAACCATACACACTGCAGCCAGCTGCGTTCGTTATTAAACGCGCGATGCAATAACCGATTATTAATTATATCAACCTCCCCGGCCCCGAAAACGCGCGTAGTATATACAGCAGCGCACGATTTGATTTGCGTCCTCCCCAGCGAACATTTTTGGCTTTTCCAGTGTAGTATCGGCTCGATTGTACGTATAATTCAGTCGAGCGGCAGCGTATTTCTCACCTCTGTTATTTTTTCTCACTTTTTCATTTCCTTTTTCCTTTCATTTTTTTTTTTTTTTACTCTAGTCCCGCGCGCACGGCAGCAACAACGACGCACAATCGACAATCGCAACAACTGTTTCTACTGCTACTACTACTACTACTGGTCGACGCGAAATCGACGAGCGCGAAACACTAAAACGCCGAGAATTTAATTAATTTAATGAACCAATTAAGTGCACCGAGAGGTGAAAAATGACTGCGTAGCTGCCGCTGTTGCCGTGTATTATAATAATATTATTATACAGCAGGGGGAAGCTTACACGAGAGCCGCCAGTGGAGGAATTATTATTACCATCGTTATATTGTCTGCGCGCGCTTATGATATATATATAGCCGGGGCAACTTTTAATTGAGACGGGCCTCGCGATCGCGCGTACGGCATTACGGTAGAGCGTTTATATAACCGTGGACGCTCTTATGTATTGTATATCGATGCGAGCGCTGAAAATCTTATTTTTAAATATCTCGTTTTCCGAAACTCATCCGTCTCTTTTAAAATCATGGAAAGTGCTCCAAAAAACGAAAAACGAGCAAACTTTGTGCTCTCGGGCGTGTCATAGGAAAAGTTTGATACAATATATATTTTCATTTCACCGCGCGGCGAAAAGTTACGTTAGCCTCCGACTAAAAGTATACATCAATAGGAAATTTTGCTGAATCGAGACAACGGGAAAATCTTTTCATCCCGACGGCAATTGGCATTGTGCTACTATCTGTTGAATAACGTCGACACTGTGCCGGCAATCCCCCAAAGTCGATAATGCAGCGATCTCGCTTGCTCGACGTTGACAATTACGCGTACGCGCTCGAGCCGAGAGGATATGTATCATTGTTATGCGCTAGGCGTTTTTGTAAAGTTTCATCGCTCGACGAGCAGCGCCTCGTTCGAAATAGAAGAAAAAAAAAAGTTAATTGATAATCGTCCAAGTTACGTATAATGGCGAGGTAGCAAAAATATATACAAAGCTGATAACGTCGAGAGCGTCGACGCAAATGATCTCCTTTTTCGAATCGTGCATAATGTATATGAATGAAAAGCGAACGAGAGAAGTTATAAAATATAAACTATGTATTAATGAACGTGTCGATTGCAAAGGGTCGTGTAAACAGACCCGCGGCCAGATTGCCACCTTATCATCCACATGGAAAAGCAGCAGCAGCGCCGAATGCACGAAAGAACGAGACAGAGAGAGAGAGAGAGAGAGACACTTCCCTTACTTTAAATATAAAACACGCTCGCGCGGATAAGAAATGTGACAACATGACGGATCGGCATGCAGTTGCAGGCCGAGCGTCGAGACACGAGCACACACGCACACAGCAGCATCACAGCAGATCCGTCCGTCGTCGGTTGTGCAGCACTATACGAGCTATATATAATTGTGCGCGGAAGCAGGCGGTCAGTTTCTGAACCGGCGAGTTTCAGAGTTTTTTGCAGTACGTGCAGCGATGCGAGGTCTGTGCGGTTTGTTGTTTATTTTCGCCCTGGCGGTGGCGTCGATTTCGGCGGCTCTCGGTGAGTTTTTTATTATATATAATAATAATTAATCGCGTCGAATATATATCGGATAATCTCATCTCGAGTGCTTGTTATTATTATATTATGTACACGAGTCAAACATGTCCCACATTATACATTGTCTCGTCGACGTATAAAGATCGCGATATACCGATTAAAGAGTCAAGTGGACGCTTATATATCACTTTTACGTCGTGATTTGTTTTGAAAAATCAATCGATCTCGTATATAAGAAACTTCGAGAAAATTTAGTTTTCATTATTTTTTCCGTATGCGCAGAGACGTGCAGCGAGCTGTCGGAATGCAGCGACGACTTCAAAAGCACATGCCAAGAGATGTCGGAGATCTTCAAGCAGACGTTCGAGAATCGCAACTTGATAGCGTCGTGCAGCAATGGAGTCTGCTCGTGTAACATAGAGCTGGTCGGTGCGATACCCTCTTCTTCTTCCTCCTCGTCTGCGGCGGCGGCGGAGAAAGCCAAAGGAGAACAAGACAAGAGCGGCTGAAGCCGAGCACGCATACATACGCATCAATGTCACACATATATAAATAATATTTGCTCTCGATTACATTACCATTAGTCACGTTAGTTGTACTATTTATTTATTCGTTTGATTCGTTTGATTCGATTTTATATATCGTGCGTACCAATTGTCTATCTCGATCTCGGTCGAATCGATGTGTATGACGCTGATGTAATGTAAAAAGAGAAAAAACTTTTTTTTTTTTGTCCGTCTGTCGAAAGGTATTCCGATGCACAATTTCGATTCATCGAAAAATCTGACGTACGTACACACATCATCAATTTCACGAGTCTCAAGTTTCACGCTAAAAAGTCGCTGTCGCTTCGCGAGCGTGCACATCCATTTGTGCTGAATAAGATTCGTTTGAGTTTTTAATAATACAAAAAAGCTTATGATAAATTGAAAATTGACCATAGTATTATAAGTTAATATATTTTTACCAACGCTACACTGTACGTTTGTGCGAATAAACCGTTTCATTTATATTCTTTTTCTTTATTTTACCTGTTTTAATTTTTAATGACAAATTTTGACACATCAGACACTACGAAGAAACAGTTAAATATTCAAATTACTCTGAGTTACCGGCTGAACATTTTTGCATCAGTTTATGTAATTATCTGAGATGGATCTTCGCTGAAACACCAAAAGTTTCAAAACAGAAATTCCAATTCTGAAAGGCTCAAAAAGTTTAAAACGTTTTCATCGTCAATTCTTTTGTTGCTTGGGTAGGAAATGTGAATTGCGAAGAAGACATCAAGATGAGGCTAATGACGATCTATACAAAAATAATCGAGCCAAAGTGAAAAAATGGAAAACCATTATGTTTAATTAACAATATCATCATATGGGGACTATGTTATAGTATAAGAGTATAACATTGTTATACTTACTCTGAATTGCTGAAAGTGCTGCATAATAATTTCAATTATTTTTTTTAAATTTATTATATAAATAAGTTATTAATTTGACGATGATTTAATAGTCTGTGTTCACACTTTTGGATTGTAAGGGATTTTTTGCAATCTTTGAAGCTATTGAACTACAATGAAACAGAAAACTGTCATTAAAAAAATGCATAATATCGGATGAGATAACAGGTGACAGCAGATTTCATTATACTAACTTGTAGTCTATAATTGTATCCATGTGATCGATGCGTCAAAACGCATCAGTTTCCCACGAAGACCTTCATCACTGAGCCTTATGATATCAAACGATTGGGTAAGGTGCAATGACTCGAAGCTCATTAATGGAAATAAATCGCTGAAAGAAAAGCTCCCTTCATTATCATGGATTACGATACGATTTTCCAGAGAAATTACGATGATTTGCTGAAATTGAGAAAGTTTTTGTCGCATAGGTGTTGATAAAACAGATACATACAAAAACTCTTTTTTTAATGTTGTAGAGAGTTCCATCTTTTTTGGCAAGAATCATTGCATAGATTGCGAGAGCGACTTCATATCTTTTTTCAATTTCGCACTCGAGAATTAATATCGTAAGATATTTGAATCTATTTTTACTCAATTCATTTTTCGACCGAAGTATATTTTATAGTGGTTTTTTTAAACCAATAATTGTTAAAAAAACTCTTTGCGTGGTAATAGCAAAATTCTATTTTCAGAGTCGGAAATTGTTGACGATTTCGCTTCGGAAGAGTTATTTTGTATAGGCAAATAAAGAAGAAATTGAACTTGAATATAGTTTTTCATGTAAAAGTTTGCTGACGATCAATAAAGATTGTATACGATTTATAGAATGTTCCTATAATTTAGTAAAACTTTAATTTTGTTGCTCATGATAATCGTACTTGGAGTTAATCTTACTACTTGTATTCTTCACGTATCGCAATAATTATTAATAACAATAAGTATTTTAATTTGATCATCTATCAACTTTAATTTATAATATATATGTTACTGCGTGTAATACTCGTTGCATTTATTACCGAGTATCAATTTTCGCCGCTAGATGCCTCGTAGACCCATTTTGACAAACCCACTACAGAATAGGTAAAGATTAGTAACATTAGAAACATTTTAAATACACTAAATGATATACTGGAGTCCTTTGACGCTTCACGTCAACTCTCCCAGTGCTGCGCGGCGCGGCAGAATTAAGTCAAATCACTAAATTTGTAAATCGCTGTAAAAGTACTAAAATACACCTGGAGAAAAAAACGAACACATAATTTCGATGGGAAATTGCCTCGGCTTTCCGATGGTGAGGTCAGATTTTCCAAAATTTTCCGCTTTACCCGGGAAAATCGATGGAAAAACTTTAAAGTCGATTATTTCAAAAACTTCATTTTTAAGATTTTTTTAAATAGTCCAGATCGAAAGATCAGGAAATTTTCCCATCTATTTAGACATTTTCGAGAGAGGCGTTTTTTGATTTTAGTGTGATATAGCGAGAAAAAGAAGAAAAAACGTGGCATTTTCGCGCGCGCGGGCAGCTGGGCATGCAAAAAAAATTTTCGTGACATTTCGATCTAGACTATTGAAAAAATCTTAAAAATGAAGTTTTTGAGATAATCGACTTTAAAGTTTTCCCATCGATTTTCCCGGGTAAAGCGGAAAATTTCAGAAAATCTGACCTCACCATCGGAAAGCCGAGGCAATTTCTCATCGAAATCATGTATTCGTTTTTTTCTCTAAGTGCATTTTAGTACTTTTACAGTGATTCACAAATTTACTTATTTGACTTGATTCTGCCGCGCCGCGCGACACTGGGAGAGTTGACGTGAAATGCCACATATCTTAAATGACGGAAACTAATGTAGATTTATCATTGAAAAATCGTTTCCTTAAAAAAGAGATCAATGAATATCTGCATTTATGGGCTGTTTTCTTTGAAGTGGTAAGTGAGATTCAACAAGAAAAAGATTTTAATTTATCCGAAAAAATAAATAAATAAAATAAAACAAGGATGAAATTGACAAATATTCAAAAAAGGAAAAGATCAGAATAATAAACGCTATAAACTTGATTCAAAAGCAAGATGTTATAGGAGTCTCTATTTCACCAAATTATCATGGTAAGGTATATAAAATCGACAGCTCTGCAAATCGACCAGATGATAAACAGTTACAACTTTGAATCTTCAATAACTGTAAAAATATCTTCGATATTTCAAACAAATCTCGTTCGTGTTGAAAATGTTTTAAATAAGAGTATAATATACCGTGTTGAACGATCGTATTCTACGTCGATAATACAGAAACTCTTGCTCAAGACAAGGTAAAGCAAATATTAACTCGCAAGTATATCTTCAATCGAAAAGCTCCGCATCGTCGGAACAACCCCAGCGAGTATCGATCCGCAAACGAAACTCGTTACCCATCTTCTTTTTTTTTATTTCACTTCGCGATTACAAAAAAAAACAGCAGCAGAGCTCACGCGGGTACAGCTTTCAAAAGCGAAGCAAGAGAGAGAGAGAGAGAAAGAGAACGCGTAAAAAAGCTCTCTCGTCCGCACGGACAATGACGAGAGTAAAACAGGATTTAAGAATTCTGATAGCCACTATATGATTGTGTAGTATAGTATACAGTATATACGCGGAAGAAAAGGCGGCAAAAGGAAAGTCCTGAATTGGATCGTATTAGTCCGACAAAAGCGGCTGCACAAAAGGCCCCCGCGCGCGCGTGTGTATGTGTGCGCAAAAGAAGAAAGCTGAGAGGACACGCGCGAGCGAGAAGAGAGAGCTGAGCTTTTGCTTTTTTTTTTCTTTTTTTACCGTCGAACTACCCCGAACTGCCGGTCGGTCATCGAGTGGATTATGCCGCCGCGCTGGCTCTCAATAATATCCAAATCCTTTACCCGCTCTGTGTATATATATCTTTGCGTGTGCGCGGCCTTTTTTGGTGACCCCCCTTTGGGCGCGTGCTCGTATGCAGTTACTTGCGTACAAGTAATTTGTATCAAAGCCCGACAAAGCACGCGGAATTGATTATGAATCGCGTTTGATCTTATCTCTCTCGGAGAAAAAAAAACGAAAGAAATAAAAAAAAGTAGAAAAAGAAATAAAAGTATTTATAGATAAGGGGGTATAGCAGCAGCAGCAGCCAACCGATGGAAATCTAAATTGACGAAATTTAATTCCCTGCGGCGCCGCGCATAAAGCAAAACAAATGTCAAATGCGCGCCCAATGCGCTCGCTCATGATTACACATCTTTTCATCCGTGTATACAGAAGCAGCAGCAGCAATAGTGGTGGTGGTGGTGGTAGTAGTAGTCCGTATAAATGCAATATAAGCGCCTCGTTAATGCCTCACAATGGAGCGAATAATAACTTTTCACTTGTGCGCGCGACGCGTGTTGTGTATTATATATTATTATATATATATGTATACGAAAACGAAATAACACAGATAGAGCATTTGCTTTTGCATGCCAAATAATAATATGACGTTTGTGTGTGTGTGTGTGTGTGTGTGTGTATGTATTCAGTGGGTGGTGGTGCGTTGGCTTTGGGCGAAATCGTTGACACGTTCTCTCGTATACTATATACTGTATGCATAGTATATATAGAAGAGCTCGTCAATAGGTACGGGGCTCTTTTTTGTATTCGTGTGTATGCGTGTGTGTGTGCCCTTTTACACAATCGATCGGATCAGTCCTTTTCCGTTTTGATTCACGCCTTTCCCTTTATATACATACATATATTTGTGTGCTGCTGCTGCTACTGCTGCTACTGTATAAAGCTTCGTATTCGAGGCATGACCTCTTTTGACATGCAATGCATGCCAAGTTCATATCTATACGTGCGTATCTGTGTATGCATACACCCACACACCTACGCCATACCATAATATAGATCTCTAGCTCGTTCTTTTTTTTTTGGGGGAGGACGCGAGAAAGAAAGAAAGAGAAGAAAAAAATATCCTCGCGCGTACAAAACATCTCGTTTTTATCTCAGCGAAGAAAAGTGGGTATATTGATACAAGTTTTGATGGACAGCAGCAGTGTAGAGAGGAAGTCAGAAATAAAGGGAAATCTCGAGGCGAGCACGTGTGAGAATATTCGCGATATAGTTCTTTCTTTCTTTTTATTTTTTATTCGAGTTAGATATTGGTTATCGAAGAAGACGGACGCGTACGTACACACATACACACATTTACATATATAGGCCAATATATATATATACATCGACGAGGCGCGCGACAATGTCCTTCGTAATAGTAACAGTCGACCATTGTGCACTGCACACACGTCGGTGTATGTGTATCGCGTCGCGCGCGCGCGCGAACGGACGTCTTCGTCGTCGAGCCCTCGAGCTACGAATTGCCGCGTGTCTTCTATATAATATTCTATATACACACACATACACACGCACACACACACGTGGATGAGATACATATACTTGTGTGTGTGAATAGCTGCGCGTAAACTCCAAAAAGCGATATTGTACGAAGATGTATAAAGGAAGAAAGGTAAATAGAGACATATAAGGTCTATCTATCTATCGCGACGAGCGAGCGATATATGTACGTGTACGTCGATACTATCGCTCGCGAAATATTACTCAATAATAAACGCATTTTTGAAACATTATGTTTTTTTTTTTTTTTTCAATGCGTTCGCGATTATTTGAATGCGAGCTGCGAATGCGCGACGATTCCGATGTAACGATGTAAACGAGGACTCATTGTTTTCGTGGTTAACTCGACATATAATTGTTTCTATACGCAATCGTGCAGTGCGTAATGATAATTGAGTTGACATTTTAAAGCGATTTATCGGTGTACTTTATTTACATAAGAATTGATGACCAGCGATCTTTTTACATTTTAATTTCACCCCTGTAAATTTTTTATAAAAAAATTCTCTTAGTATTCAATGTATAAAAATTATTCAAACTCTCTGGGTACAAATTTTGAATAATCATTTGTGAAACTAATAAAATATGAAATAAATCAATTGCGGGGAATAAAGCGTTATAATACGTCGAGACTCTTTTGCAGTGATGTACGCAAGAAAGCTCTACAACAGGCTCTTTTTACTGTTCTATTGAACTAACTTATGAAATATTTTATTCATCCTATCTCTAACACTATGCGCTTCGCATGCCGATAAATAAATTATTTTTAAAAATCGTAAATTTCTTTTTGAAAGATACTGATTGTTCATAATTTTAAACCCTGTGAAAAAAAAAACTGAGATTTCTTCTTCACGATACAATTTTTAAAATAATCTATGAATCCTAACGTTTTTGATCTTGAATTAAAGCTTAGCTGCTCATTTTTCAAAATTAATGCTAAAAAATGTTATAAAGACATTGCGACTGTTAGTAAAAAAAATGTGAAAAATCGTAATAAGTTTTGAAATATTAAACAGATTGATATAAGATTATTTCAGTAAGATTTACCGTCCCGTTTTCGAAAAAACTTATTCTACATACACACTTACATCATTCAGAAATTCTGTATAGTTTACAAATTTGTAATCAAAATTTACGAGACACAAAAGTAAATGTTGGACCCATCACCGAGCTTCCTCGATGAGGAAGCAAAAAATAAAATTATTATGCTACTTGAGTTTCAATTTTATCCTTCCATTAACGAAAAATGTACTAAAATATAACCGTACTTAAAGGCAACCTCTGACACCAGATGGCGACGTGCCATTATCTTTAAATCTGCAAGTGACAAAGTAAAATTAATCGTATAAGTCGAAGCATGGTTTAATCTTATAATCGGAATGAGTTTTTGGCAACATGGGCGCCTGAACTACTTCAAAAATATGTACAAATTAAAAAGTCTTGCTGAGCACGCATTTGTATCTATTTACAATAAAATTTGTAATATAAAATTATAATAATTTACAAAAAAAAACTTATGAACGGCTAAACGCGAGCGAGAATAAAAAATTCAAATATTTTTTTTCTGACCGTCGCGGACCGTGATGCGCGCGCAACTTTCTAACCGCTTTGACTACTGTACTTTTTTAGTTCGGCCAACGTGTTACTCACGCAGGTATAGTAATACGGCGCAGTGTAATAACACGTGTAGTCAGAGTAAGATCGCTCGGACCGTGTGGAGAGTTATTTTTGTGAAAGAGAAAAAAAATTTGAATTTCGTAATTTGTTTTATCGGTGCGCGAGTGCGTATGTAGCAGTATGGCTGAAAACGACCAAGAGTGCTTGAAAAAATTGAAAATTTTGCGAGGCAGTGTCAATTGGGAGTACAAACCAGAGCGACGAAAATTTCTTCACGAACTTTATCCATTGATCAGAAAATGGAAAGGCCAACTTCCGGATCTCCGAGATATCTTTCGAACCGAGGATATCGACTTGCTTCTCTCGGAGACCATCGGGTCCGTGCAGACGAATGATGATTACTACAATAATCTAGTTCCACTCGTCAAGTTCGTAATCAAGACCGGCTACAAAGACGAGCCCGGCGAGTCGTCATCCTCGCGACATCGCACCACGCCGTTGCATCGCGCGGCTAGACGCCCCGCCAATTACAAAAATTATAGCTTGCTTCGCGAGCTCTTTAAAATTTACGACAATTTCGTCGTGAACCACGCCGACGAGTTTAACCTCACTCACCTGCACGTGGCCTGCATGTCCGACTGCGTGCAGGTCGTCGAGAGATTCATCGAGCTCGGCCACGATCTCGACTGTATCGAGCGCAGATCGGGCGATTCGCCGCTTCACGTGGCCGTGAAAAATAACCAAACAGAAGTGGCCGAACTGCTTCTGACGAATGGCGCGGATCCGAGGATAGTCAACGCGACGGGATCCAATGCGCTGCAAAGGATGTTTGCGCCGCAGAGTTACATCGATGATTCCCGTGCGACTGGATTGCTTCGTATCGCCGATGAAAAACATCATCTGGTGCCGATCATCGACGCCCGGGACAAGGAAGGCGACGCACTGCTGCATTTGGCTCTTTCTCGCGGCGACGAGAGGGCAGTCGAATTGCTGCTGACGAAAGGCGCCAGTCCGAATCTGCCGAACGAGAGAGGACTGACTCCTCTGCATATCGTTTACGAGAAGAAGCATCACGATAACTTGGCGGAGCTGTTCTTTGCGATTATCGACGCTCTTGGGCGGACGGTGCTGATCGACGCCGTGGACGAGCGGGGCAAGACACCGCTGCACTACGCTCTGGACTGCGGTCATGGACACTCACGATTGCTGCTGCGAAGAGGCGCCAGCCCAAATTTGGCCGACGACGAGGGATCGACTGCTTTGCACGTCATTTCGCGGCTAAAAAAAGACGACGATTCGATGAAGCTGTTCTTCGAGATCGTCGACGAGGTCGGTCGAGCGACGGTGCAGGTCGACGCCGTAGACAAGCTAGGCCTGACACCGCTACAATTGGCCGTGGCGAATCTCAAGCCGAATCAGGTCGGTTTACTCTTGGATCGCGGCGCCGATCTGTCCAACTTCGTTTTTCCCTCCGAGAGCTCCATCGATGCCAGATTCAAATGGCGGTACGTATCTAAAGTAGAATTTCTCCTCGATAAATTGAATCTGTCGTCCGGCTTCGTGGCCTGCCTCGAACATCTCGAGAAGAGAGGCTACGAGCTGGATCGAAGCGACGCCTGGACGCTCATGAAATTATTCGCCAAGTACGGATTCGTCGCGAAGTCGGCGACGAATCGCCCCGAATATTGGTACGACGACGAGGAGTTCGCGATCGAGGCGAAAAAATCAATGATACGCTCGGGTCTGTCCCTCTACGACTTGATTCGGCTGCAACCCAGAGAGTTGGTGAAACGACTCACGCATACGGACGAGCCAAACATTCGGAAATGGACGAATAGTTGGTGGCTCACAAAAAGCAACAAGGCAAGGGCTTGTATCGCGCATCTGTGCGAGAAAATGTTGAGAAGATTTTTTCAACGTTGGACACTGGATCCTTTCTGGAAACTGATACACTATCGACTGCCGATTCTCTGCTGTGACATGATCATCGAGGAGCTGACAAACCAAGATTTATATAATATTTGTTTGGTGGCTGATAGACAAAATGACGAGGAGCGTAAGAAAAATTCAACAAGTATGATGGAATGTCAGAGCGAAGGAAGCGTGGAGAGAGCTCCAAAAAAATTTAAAAAATAACATATGCTATTAGTAAGGTTTCATTTTATTCTGATGTTATTTAATGTTTGCACATTTTCTATGTAATTTAAATAAAAATTTTTTTGTCGATTATTTAAAAAAAATTGTTAAAATGATTACACAAACACAAAAAAAAAAATAAAATTCAACCCAAATGACTTTTCTCATATTTACACCATTAAAATTAATGAAAATGAAAAGCCTCGATTAGAAATCGAACTATAGAGAATTCGGAATGTACTCGCCTACAGACGGCATCACCCACGCATGCGAGACGCGCGGAAAGATAATCGCACATAAGCAAAGTTTCAAGAGACACACGGTACACTAAATAAATGAACATCAAAGTATATGTTTGATTGTCAAAAATCTCTATTAATTATCTAATCTACTAATCGGTGAGATTAATTGAAAAATTATCATTTATAAAACAATCATAGTTACTATGTAATTCAAATTAATTTAAATATTTTATTATATACTATCATTTTTTCTATTGATCTTTTAAAATTCTAAGTTAATTAAAAAGTAATTTATTATACTTTATCCGACAATCAATCATAAAGAATATCGTGCGTAACGATTACATTCAAATTACCATAATTTGTAAAGATTTTGAAAAATAAAATGCAACATCCCAAAAATATATATTTCTTTTCTTTTTTATTATTCTTACGATCTACCGACAAAAAATATATACACACAACGCAGCAGCACCACCACCGCCAGCTGCTCCTCAAAAGCAAGCTCCGTCCTCGCTCAGTCTCAGATTATCCGCGCAGTCGCAGCTCGGCTCCGTCAGCTTGGTCATCGCCTGGAGATCCTGCGACCTGTCGCCCGCGTAACAGATCTGCTGGCACCTCGACTCGGCGCAGATGTCCCTCAAAAATTCGGCCTGGCCGGCGAACGACCTCGACACGTCGATCACGCGAAAACCGTCGATGTCCTGGCTCGATCTCTCGTACGGACCGCCGCTGATGATCAGTCCGGCGCGCTCGACGTAGCGCGGCACCAGACGCTCGGCGTCCTCGGCCGTGTCCTTGTTCACGCGGCTGATCTTGCGCGCCGTGCCGAGGTAGAGCCAGTCGCCCTGCACCCCGACGCTGCGCAGCGGCTCGTCCACGTCCACGTCGAGTCGGCGCGTCACCACGCCCGGCTCCCGGGTCTCCGTCCACTTCAGCGTGGCCCGATTCCGCTCCGCCTCCCAGATCCAGTAGATGCGGCCGGCCGACTGGTCCAGCGCCAGGATGCGATGCTCGTGCACGTACTTGGCCGTGAGCCGGCCGTCCAGCCTCGTGCCGTTCTCCGCCAGCTCGTAGATGTTGCGCACGCGGTCGCGTCCGCTCGTGTCCGCCGCCGAGAAGTACAGCACGCCGCGTATCGAGTCCATCAGCGTCGAGTACGGGGCGCCCTTCACGCCGAACTCGTCGTAGTAGTTGAAGCTCGCCACGGTGCGCCGATAATCGCGCGGATTGCGCTCGCTGAACATCATCAGTCGGTGCTTGTTGCCCGGACTCAGCGACGCCTCGGTGTAGTAGACGTTGCCCGACACCCAGTCGTAGGCCATGTCCTCGTAGTAGTAGCCGCTCGCCACCGTCAACAAAGTCCTCTGCTCGCTCCAGCCCCTGAGACTCGTCGCGTAGATGTTGGAGTCGTCGCTGAAGTACAGCGCATCGTTGAACCAGTCGTACTCGAAGTCGAGCACGCTCTTGCGCTGGAGCGGCCGTAGGCTCAATTTCGTGGGCAGTATAACGTCGACGCCTGCCCAGCCGAAGCTCTCCTCGGCCAGTTGGGCACGGGCGTACGAGTTGGCCACGTAGAGGAGGAACACGTCGGCGGGCTCGCAGCCGCGCGAGTCCTGGGATTTCTGACGATGGCCCAGGTAGCAGCCGCAGCTACGGCCGGCCCGGCTCGGTGACGATAGAAGACAGAGTTGCTGACAGCCGCCGTTTTGCACGGAGCAGGGATGATTGCTGCTGGCGTTGGTGCTGGAGGGAGGAGACGAGAACGACCGGATGGACGTGACGTTGCTTAGGCCTGGAAAGATCAATAATCATTTTTTGTTTTGGTTTTTCTGAATGAAATATCAAGGATAAATGCAGCAATATATATTTTTCTGTTGTCCATTTTTGCTATAGATCTACCTATAGGATTTTTTTTTTCAGAGTGAGCCAATGTAAATTACACAGCAGTGCGAGCGTTGGGATTTGAAAAATTATACATCCAATTGATTTTAAGGGGGGGGGTATAGTATTTTTCGCAAAAATTGTCGATATTTTTTTTACTGTCTTATTCGATTCTATATACATTCAAGAGTATTCAGTTAAAATTGTAAGCCAATCGGAGCAAAATTAACCAAGATATGGCCATTTTAATGCTCGTGCTAAAAGGAAGAAGGACTGGACCTCAAAATCTTTAAACGCGTTTCCTGAACAATAGCATTTTCAAAGACGGTGTACAGCATCTCAAAAACTTATTGACCGATCTTTTTGAAATTTTACACCGTTATTTATTAACTATTTTACTAGGTAGTGACGTCGAGATATTTTCATTTTGGGAAAATTTTCATTTTTTTTTAACAATTTTCCGAAAAAAAGTGCACTTTTTCGATTTTTTCTCATTTTTTCAACTTCAAAGTCACGCCAAATTTTCAATAATAAAAATATTTTCAAAAACTCGACGTCAGTACCTTTAGAATCCTCTAAACTAATAAAAAAATGTCATTAGGCTTGTTTCTGATGATTCTGCGACGAGTCATCGTGTACACCGCATTTTTCGACGTGTTTTCTTCAAACCGTTGCCCCAGGCTCATTTTTCAATATTTTTCAACAAAAATTTAGCTGAGTACTCTTGAAGTGATGCTTTTTAGTGTACAAATCGATATGACTACATTTTCATTACTAGATTTCAAAAAATAAATCTCAAAAATGAGCAAAAATAACTAAAAATTAACTATACCCCCCCCTTAAAGTACTTTNCCCCCCCCCCCCCCCCCCCTAATCGATAAAAATCCAACTAAACAGTAAGGTGGTTAATCGAAAATTTTCCAAGGATTTCAATGCAATTACTCAATTTTGTAGAAAAATGATATGTGTTTTATTAATTTTAATCGATTATTAATTTTTTTTTAATTTCAACATATTTGATACTGTATTGCTCGAATTTGTCCGTTAAGTTACAATATTTTTAAAACAAATAGTATTTATTGAGAAAATTCAATTATAATTATTTTCTCATTACTTCGAAAATTACATGATTTCTACTTTTTTTCGCTATTACTATTTCATCGTTCATTGGTTGAAGATATATATCAGAACCAATTTATATACAACAAAAGTTACTTTTATTTATATTTATCTATTTAAAGAATTATTCATTCCACAAAACTACTAATCGAAAAAAAAGTATGATAATAATCACATTGATGAATGGCAATGAAAGCGTTTAATTTACGAATCAATTTAGATATATCGAAATTAAACTTGATTTAAATTTAAATTTCATGATTTAAATGAAACATCACAATCTTCAGTTTTTCTGGGTGGTTAGTGCTTCAGACAGTAAAGTAGCCCGGAGGATATCTTTACCATCTGGATAATGAACAACCCTGAGAAGCTAGAGATCATGAAGTTTAATTCAAATCGATTCGTTCGTGAATTTTTCTTAATTAAATCTTTACCACAATCATATAAATTACCTGGAATCGGCTGGACGGTGTGCTCGCTACAGGCCGAGGTGTCGTTCGCGGACAGCCGACATCGCCACAGGGTCGAGTTGTTGCTCGATTCTCCGGCGGTGGCCGGCCACAGCCAGTAGAGCCTGTCCCCGTGCACGGCCAGGCTCGCGATCCTCGTGTGGTCCGTGAAGAGGGTCACCCGGTCGTTGCCGTGATAATCGGCGCTCTGGATCTGTCTGTCGTCGTTGATCCAGTAGAGCCGCTGCCGGCCCCGGTCGATCGCCAGCGCGCTGATGTTCATGTAGCTGACGATGTTGCGACGCGCGCTGCCGTCCATGTTGGCCCGAACGATCTGCAGTAGCGCAGCATTGTAGCGTGTTTATCAATATTGTATTTTTTTAAATTTTTCAAAGAAGATACGCGCGCGTGCAATATTAATACGTAGGAAGAACCTTGAGCGGCTGCTTCTCGATCGTATTTTTCCAATTGCCTTGGAGCAATCGTTGATAAATAAGAACGAGACAGTGTACAGTGCATTGATAATTTTTTTTTTTTTTCGTATCGTAAATGTAAACCACGGTAGAAAAGTTCAACAGTGAGATATATTGGTTTGATGACCAAAAGTACTTTCACAACTAAATGTTCAAAGTATTTGGGAATTTAACAATTCTGAACTAATTCGAGATTCGATAGTTATTACTTATTCAGCCTCCACCGCTAGGTGGCGAGTATACCTTTATCTTAAAATCTGCAAGCGGTAAAGTAAAAATAATTGTATATAAGTCAAGGATTGATTGATGCAGCATTTCTACCAGGAAATATATAATATTGTTGTTGCACACTCACCGAAGTCGCCAACTGCAGTACGAACATCTCGCCTCGGGCCGGATCGAGGACGATCTCGTGGGGCGCCAGCAGATCCGACATCAGTATCGTGAAATTGCGACTGGCCACGTCTACGACCAGCAGAGTGCCGGCCTGCTTGTCCAGGGCGTAGACCTTGCCCGTGAGCCGATCCACCGCCACCGACTGCGGCTGGAATCTCGGGTCCTGGAACAGCACCTCGGCGGCCGAGTCATCGTTGTTGCTGGACACGGAGAGGATGGAATTGTTGACGCCGAAGATCGTCGTGGCCGAGTCGAGGAAGTCGTAGGGTGTGTCCTCGGCTTGGCGCACGCGACGCAGCACAGCCTCGCCTCCGTTGTTGTTGGTCTCGTTGATGCAGGCGTTCCACAGGCTACCGTTGCCAAAGAGATACAGGCCATCGCGGATGGTGCCGCCGGGCTTGGGTCTCAGCTCCGAAGGTTCTGTACCGTCGCTGCCTGCGTAAAAATAGGCACGTATTAAGAAATTAAATTTTGTAATAATTAAAGCTCGCGTCGTTGCCATACCCAGTGTCACTGTGCTGAGGACTATTATCAAAATTAGAATCGCAGCTAGTAAAGCGACACCGACCCCGACGATCCAGGGATTCGTCAGGTACTTCCTGTACGCACGCTGCGGTATGTACGACTTCTTCGCGCTTCGGTGATAGCTCGGCGCCGTCTGCGGCTGATTGAAGTCGCGCACGTCCTCGGACTTGGACACCTCGATGTCGTCCCAAGAGTCCACCTCCGCGCCCAGACTCATGTTGTCGTTATTGTTGTTGTTTGAATACTGCTGTCTTTTATTCGTGTATACAAACTATATCTTGTTTGCCAACGTTTTCGGGTCGGAGCCACGCGCTAGACTGAACACTGCTGCTGCTGCTGCTCGCGATGCGCCGAGAGGATGGAGATACATACATGTACGAATATAATCTTGACGATTCTGGCGCGCACATAATATTACGATGCATACGTACATCATAATCATTCAAAAATAAAAAGAGAGAGAGAGAAAAAAAGTCGATGATATTTTCATCCCGATAAGAATTTCCGCCTCGGTAGCAGCGGCGCAAACGTTTTAACATTGTCCGTGGCGATACACATATATGGGTCAGATTCAGAATTTTTCAAATAAACCTGCGGGCGAGGTTCACGGATTTTCCTGAAATTTTGGTATGTTATTGTACATGATAAAAAAGTGCCAAAACCAAAATTTTGGACCCCCTCCCCCCTCCTACCCCCCTCCTCCCCTATAGACGTCCATTTTCTATCTATATTTTTTCTGAAGGCCTGAAGCTATTAAAAAATCTGAAAAAATTCATGAAGGTACTTTTCAACAATCCAAACAATCTTGAATTTTTTCAGATTTTTCGAGTGCTTCAGGCCTTCAGAAAAAATCATTGAAAATTTAAATTATTTTATTTTCGGTGAAATGGTTCGATGTACCAGACCGGAGTATTTTTTTCTGAATTCTGACGTCAAAAAACGATTCCTTGAATTTTTTCAGAATTTTTCATTCATGTCCATTCAGCCTAGAGCTGAAAAACCGCTTTTTTTCACGAAAATAATTTTTTTAAGGCGCTACGGAGCCTCAAAAAATCTGGAAAAATTTTTTTCTCATTTTGTTCATCAAAATACATAATCTCAAATTTTTTCAGATTTTTTAATTGAAGGCGATAGCGTCTGGAGCCGAAAAACGTTATTTTTAACAAAAAAGGTTCCTGGAACCCGATGGTTCCGGTAAAAAAATTTGAAAAAATTTTTTTTGAATTCCTTGTCAAATTTTAATAAATTTTGACCGTCGCAAAATTTCGATTGGAGCTTCCTAGCTCATTCTAGAGCATAACAAAGATTAATGCGAAATTCTGAAGACATTCATCATATTTAAATTTTTTTCAGATGTCTTCAGAATTTCGCATTAATCTTTGTTATGCTCTAGAATGAGCTAGGAAGCTCCAATCGAAATTTTGCGACGGTCAAAATTTATTAAAATTTGACAAGGAATTCAAAAAAAATTTTTTCAAATTTTTTTACCGGAACCATCGGGTTCCAGGAACCTTTTTTGTTAAAAATAACGTTTTTCGGCTCCAGACGCTATCGCCTTCAATTAAAAAATCTGAAAAAATTTGAGATTATGTATTTTGATGAACAAAATGAGAAAAAAATTTTTCCAGATTTTTTGAGGCTCCGTAGCGCCTTAAAAAAATTATTTTCGTGAAAAAAAGCAGTTTTTCAGCTCTAGGCTGAATGGACATGAATGAAAAATTCTGAAAAAATTCAAGGAATCGTTTTTTGACGTCAGAATTCAGAAAAAAATACTCCGGTTTGGTACATCGAACCATTTCACCGAAAATAAAATAATTTAAATTTTCAATGATTTTTTCTGAAGGCCTGAAGCACTCGAAAAATCTGAAAAAATTCAAGATTGTTTGGATTGTTGAAAAGTACCTTCATGAATTTTTTCAGATTTTTTAATAGCTTCAGGCCTTCAGAAAAAATATAGATAGAAAATGGACGTCTATAGGGGAGGAGGGGGGTAGGAGGGGGGAGGGGGTCCAAAATTTTGGTTTTGGCACTTTTTTATCATGTACAATAACATACCAAAATTTCAGGAAAATCCGTGAACCTCGCCCGCAGGTTTATTTGAAAAATGCTGAATCTGACCCATATATATATAAACGCGCGGTACTTGTGTGTATACGAATAGTTATTAATCGATGAGAACGATGTTGTTGTTTTTTCTGTGTTTCGTTTCCCTCCCTCCCCTTCGCGTCTCTTCGCGCGTCTTTGCGGGATTTCCAATCATCCACCTATACGAAGAGAGGCTTTTCAGTTATGAAATTCAACGATTAGATAGACGCGTTGGATCTCGCGCGAGCTATTAATAAGTATAATTATCATCTGCATGTGCTTCTCTCTTTCTCTCTTTCTCGGCGTGCGGATCGACCGCGCGGCTACGACGATGCTGTGTGATTTTTGGACTGTGAATTGTATACGATGCGTACCGTACGAGTTTGCAGCTGATAATTGGAAGCCCTACACTTTTTGAAAGCAATGAGTCTCATATGTCATACAGTATTTAATCACTTCGCTTGGTTAATTGACTTTATTAAATTACTTAACTTACTTTACTCTATACGTTACTTTGCTCAATACGTTTGAATATTTGTTTGAATTTAATTTAAACTGCTGGAGTTTTTTACCTACATACAAGAATCCGAGTTTTGATATTTTAAACTTTTCACGTGTACAACGAAAAATTATCATTTCCATTTTCAGCGTGTGCCTCATATTTTAAAAGTCTCTGGCGGAAACGCTCAACTTTTTGGTGGCTACAGTTCTTGTTGAACAAAAAAGTTTCTTTGACATAAATGATTAATTTTTTTACCCTATAAAATTCGTGCAAATAGACATTTAAACACACTTTCAAAGGTAACTTTTTAATTTTCTATATTAGAACTATAAAATGATAATTGCATTGAAATATTTCATTTTATTTTATAAACAATAATGCGTATGTTTTATTAAGAAATTTAGATATCGAAAAGAAAATATCAAACTCTGCCATATACAATCATTTTGACTTTTCCACTTGCAGATATACAGTTAAAGGTATTCGCCATCTGGTGGTGAAGGTCGGAAGTGCTACTATTGTATTAAAGTGGTTGTAAACAGATCTAAATTTTTATATAACAGAAAATTTTTATTTTCGGGTTATTTAAATTGCTTGGAATAATTTTCATGGAAAATTTTCTTAAAACAAGCCAAAAAATAGTATTGTATTTTAAAAAGTTTTAAATGGTCATATATTGGTTTATTCATGTTGAGCATTTCTTCTGAGCAATGAATGACAATGAAAATTCTTATGAACAGTTTACATAATACAAAACAATTTCCAGTAAAGGATTCTAGATTTGATACTTTAAATTTGATCAAATCTTAAAATTTTGTATAAATTAGCTCTTAAATTATGTAAGTGTTTCTAATTGGAACCAAATTAAAGATCTTTAAAAGTACAATCAGCGTTTTAATAAGACTCCAACATCATTTTCTTGACCATATAAAAATTTTTTAAAAACAATAATATCAAAAATGATTTGGTGAATTTTTTGGAGGTTTATGCTTCAATTCCATGAAAAATGAATTTTGAGTCTCTTGCCGTTATCACGTAGCAATGGGTGCAGCAATTAATTTTTCAACCCTTACAATATAAAGAAATATATTTTATACGACCTTCGAATTATGCTATGAAGTCAAGGAAGAGGATAGTAACGAAAGAAACGAAACTGTTTTTCACAATTTATTTTTCAAACATTTCACACAAAGCAAACTTACAAGCCAAATAAATTTATGTAGCGTATCGTTCCATCATCTTCGAGAGCTTTTGAAACTCGACGCGCCATTCAAACAATATATATTTTCATATATTTATACAAAAAAAAGCGTGCTATTTTTCTACAATCAATTAACAACGCGCGAACTTTGTTTCCCACCGTGTTGTACGTGCGCTATTAAAATGAAGATTAAAACTAACATCTCTGCATCGGTGGCTAAACCTGTGATTACCCTATACCTGTGATAAGTACCTAATTCGCTCGTTAAACCTAAGCGTTCTGGAATAAGTATAAATGACTAGGTGCTGTAAACAGCGTGGTAAAAAAATATATATATCATTAATACTAAATTCTGTCGGTAAAAAAAGATCCCAGTCATGGATTTTCACTCGACTTCACAGCCTGTACATCCCATTTTTTCTTTCCGTCGTTCCACCCGATTTGGAACATTTTCCACTCCTGTCGTTGTCTCGGCGTCTCGGGTACGATTAAATTATTCTCGTCCGCGTTCGAGCACCAACCCAACATCATTTCGTTGCTTACGCTCGCGTCGAACCTGGAGCAAGTCACGTAGACATTATGGCGTTGCAAGTGGTTCTGTATCATATCGGCCGCGCACGACTCCAGATGCGGCCTTATACGGCAGTTGGCCAGGTATCTCTTGACGCTCAGCCTCGTGTAATCGAGCTTGTGCAGCTCGGGACAGCGCCAATCGCTCCATCTGTCCTTCATCTCGATGGAGCCCTTGTTATGGTCCATCCGGCAGAGGTCGTAGAGCGACAGGCCCTCCTTGACCTCGATGCGCTTCAATTGGGCGGCCTCGAACGCCATGTTCGCCAGGAACTGCCAGTTGAGTTCGCTGTCGATCCGGTCGGCGTGAGATCCCCATACGCCTCGCCTCAGCTCCCGGCGTCTTTCGCGCAAGTGATCCATGGACTCTTGCTTCACATAGAACTTGTACACCATGTGGACGAGCATATTCTGCATGAACCTGTCGTAAGTCAGTATGTTGCGGGTTTCTACAAAGAGAGAAGAATAAAAAAAATTAATCATCAACCCACGATGGAAATCGATTTAGTGAATAATTATCATAAACTTTTGAAAACCTTTATGCACTATTGTAGACTTTAATAAAAGGTCGGATTTTTGACACGTAAAAATTTATAAAAGTTTATAAAAACTTTTACAAGATTACCAAGAGTTGTAAGTTGTAATTATATGAATTCAAAACCAGTTGAAATTTTTAATTTAATTTTAATTAACTTTCTAAAACTTTTATACACTATTATAGACTTTAATGAAAGGTCGGATTTTTGACACATGAAAATGTATAAACATTAAGTTTTTAAAAGATTATAAAAGGTTATAAATTATTTTAATTTTAATTCAAACCAATTGAAATTTCTAGTCTAGTTAGATGAAACCTTTTAAAAATTAAATTAAATTCGAAAATGATATTTTCGAAACTATTACAAGCCTTCATAAATTTTGAAAAAAAATTCATAAAATTGTATCAACTTTAATAAACTTTTATGAAATCTTTAAAATACTTTTAAATACTTTTTCAACTTTAAAACATTTTTAGAGACTTCATCGAACTTTTTTAAACCTTTTTAAACTAAAACAAATTGTCGTATTTTAGTAACTCATTTCAGTACAGATTAAAAGTATCAAAAAATTATTAAAATTCAAATCTAACTTACTATCAAGGTCGGGTATAAGATGGTCGACATCCAATCCTCGAATCTTCACCCAATACTTGATCATCCTGATCCTGGTCTTCAAGCTCATCTCGTAGCCCCGCGACATCAGCAGCTCCACCGTCTCCAAGATGTTCCAGGTCAACGGATAGTTCTTCAGCTCCAACTGCTTGAACTCCCTCCTGAACAGTCTGTCCTCTGTCAGCGAGTCGAGTCTCGCGCCCGCGTCCAGCAGGCACCTGACCAGGCGCGCGTCGCAACTCGCCACCGCCGTCTGCAGCGGCGTGTCTCCGTGACGGTCGACCGCCTCCAAATCGGCTCCGGCCTTCAGCAGCATCTTGACGATCTTTCGGACCGGTTTTCTCCGATCGCAGAAGTTCTCGTGGGAGGCGCACCTGCACAGGCAGAGCCGGGCGAGCGCGTGAAGCGGCGCGGCGCCGCCCTCCCGATCCAGTCGCTGATTGTTGACATTGGCGCCCCGGGCGAGCAGCAGCTTCACCAGGTCTTTGTGCCTGTACCGGCAGGCCAGGTGGAGGGGCGAGGTCTTCCACGAGTCGACGTTCACGATCAGCGCGCTCTCTGCGATGAGTCGTTTGGCCAGATCGCGCTTGCCCGCGGCGCAGGCGGCGTGAAAGTACGTGAAGCCGTGTCGGTCGCTGCGATTCGATATTGCTCTACCCTTCAAGATCCAATTGATGCTCCACCTGTTCCTGAGATACTTGACGCGATCCGAGTCGATCAGATAATGAAGCGCCGATCGGCCGTCGTCGGCCCACCTGAACTCGTGCACGTCGAACCCGTGATCCGTCTTGAGCTTCATCAGCATCGCGACGGCTCCGTGCTCGAGGGCGTACTCGACGTAGGGTCGAGCCGCCTCGACGCTGGCCAGTGTCCCCGGCTGGCCCACGATCCCGGTCGGACACTTCAAGAACTCGATGACCTGCCTGTCCCCGTAGGCCAGCAGCTCCCACATGCTGTTCACCAGGCGTCGTTTGCCCGCGGTACGATTGCTCTTGCGCTGGGACGGATCCGACAACATCATTGTCGCCAGGCCGAACCGCAGACCGTCCTGCTCCCAGCCCAAGGGTTCCCACATTTTAGCGAGCACACAACAACACTGGACACGAGGCGAGAGAAAGAACAAAAAAATAAAAGATAAAAAAATACGACGATGTCGGCGACTGCACGAGCATCGATGGACTGAACGATGACTGTACGAGAGGTGAAAGTTGCTCGTTGCTCTAAAAAGTATATGCTACATCGAGGCTCGGATGTAATGAGTCGAAAGTAGAGATAGATTTATATCCAGTTATTGAAGAAAAACTAATATTTTTTTTTCGGCGATCGAGTGCGGCTTTATAGTATATAATGTAAGCGCGTGCGCCCGCGCCGCGTCGTAGCGAGCGAAGAGACGAACTTTCACCGCGCGTTACGACGCGGGCGGACGCACGACGATGACTGGGAAGAATCGACGCGCGCGACTTTGCTTATATACTCGATCCGAAGAAGCTATTTTCGTCATAGTACATCCGTAAAAATTTCCACATGGGTCCAAATGGGTTTTTTTTTTATATATATTAATAAAATCGCCGTGTATATCGCTGCGTTGTCTACTCTACAGACCCACGCACAACGCACATGGAAAGAGACAAAAGCCAACGACACGAGGCGCAAGAACAAAAGTCCGGGGGCTTGGGGCCGATTAAGTGAAACAACGCAGTGCGACAATGGTGTAATCAACGCCTTTTCACCGTTGTGCTGCTGCTGCTACAGGCTCGTGTGCCGCGCGCACTCGATCGAGTTCTCTGTCTCTGTCTGTCTCTCTCTCGCTGGCAACTCTTTAGTTTGTCGATAATGACGCGCGATGACGATAATGACGCGCACCGAGCGTCCGAGAGTTTAAAGCATGTTGTATATAGGTAGCAATTGTAGTACATACATTTATTATGAATATTGAATAAAAACTCGCACGAAGCAACGAGGCTATAGTATACGAATCGAGCAAAACATGAAGCTTCCTTCTTTTTCTCAATCTATTTTCTTTCTCTGTACGCGTCTGTCTTCTCTCTTCTCTATAAAAATATAGATACGTAAATAGCTCGCACCGAACAGGGGGGCAACTTTGTGTGTGCTACGTAATGTAATGTTATTGTAAACGCGAAGAGCTATTAGTTTTGAGCTCCATAGCGTTTTTCAACGTTGTCAGTTTAAAAATTATAATTAAATTGATTGTTCATACGATCATGCTTAATTAACTAATTAAATTTCGTTAATAAAATTCAAAAGTATAACTACGAGTAGCTTATACTGTTGAATAAACACCAAAGTGTTTATACATTTTTTTTTAAAAAAATAGATAATAATTTTTATAAATTCTCTTTTCGTCAGAATCTATCTTCAATAATTTACAAGATATTATTTATAAAAAATTAATTTGTTAATAACTCTTAGACGAAAAATGTATGAGAAAATCAAAATCGAAAAATAGACCCGTCGCCTCAGAAACCGTAGAAAATAAAACCGACTAGCGTCCGGACTAAGTGCTCGTGTCGCATAAAGCTTCCTTTTCTTCTCTCTTTTCTTGTCTCTGTACGCTAGCAAGTCAATATACTCCTCTTCTCGCAAGACATATATAAATTATAAAAATACCCATACACAAATAACTCCACGCACAGCTCCATGCGACATGGCAAGAAACTCTGAATATCATCATTGACTATTTCAATGTTCACGCGAGATATCGCACTGCAGCTTTCGATTTTATAAAGTTCGATCGGATCGCGTTTTAAATTAGTCCGACTCCGCGTGCACTCCCCGAAGTCGCTTCTTTTTTATTTCTCGTACATTTCAATTTATCATATATATACCATACACAATAATCGTGGTCGAAATATCGGATAAGGACGAGAAAATCTAGAGTACACACATAGGTATAAAACGAGGAAATCACAGCTGAGAGCCCCGTGCGTCGTGGGCCGCGCATGCATGCACGTGCCGGATTCTTATCTCCCGTTCTCGCGTGCGCCGGAGTCGAGTTAAACGCGCATACAATAATAATATATACGCATCATCACCCTCTGCTCTTTGATTCGAAAGCAACGGCCTCGACGATCATACGCATTACTGCGTACACGGGTATACATAATATCTATATCGTCGTGTGCCGCTCGTACACCACCCCCTTCTTTACGCATTTTGCACGGCTGTCTATTATTTCACGCTACTCGTGCTGTTTATGATCTTCTTTCTCTTATTTTTTTTTACCTTTCCGTCAGGTATTTTTGTATACTACGGCTGCTTGGGGAATTAGGTGTATAATCGTTGCGACGATTTGTTTCAAGTATTTTATTGTCAAAGTAGTGCGAGGCAAGGAAAAATAAGCTACTGTATTGCAGAAGCGGTTTGCACGGACAATGTACCGATCAGGTTGAATCCATTGATTTTGAATTTTATTATTTTATCTAAATTTGAAGACCATTAAAATTAGAAAGATTTTTTTTTTAATACATGGTCAAATCCTAAAATAAAATGCAGTTTCATACAAAAGGTGAATTTTTTGGCGTGCCCAACGGCCTGGACCCCCGCAAATTTTTCCTAGAGATCCTAGGGGTGAGAAAAAACGCGTGAACATGAAATTTGAAGATAGATTTTTCTTTTGTCACTTTTGTGTTTTAGACGACGAAGTCATGTTTTCTCGTATAGTTGCTGAAAAAGTACCAAAATTTATCTAAAATAGTAACTGACTACTACATTCGATTAGAAATTTCCTCAACTTTCCGATGGTATTATTAGATTCTCCGAAATATCCAATTTTCATCGAGAAAATCGACATCTGGCATTGAGGGCTAAATATCTCGAAAAATTCAGTACAGGAAAAGTGAACTTTATGGTTTATTTTCGTTTTTTCTTATTTATTGACTTTTTAGCGACTAAAACACAAAAGTGTTCTAGGACCCCTAGGAACAATTTGCGGGGGTCTGGGCCGCTGGTCAGACAAAAAAGAAGTTCATCTTTTTTTGTTAACGGATGACCGGGTTTATGCAAATACATGTAGAGCAAGTCTATTCTCTAACTTATACTATTATTTTCATTTTGTAACTTGCAGATTTTCGAAGATAAGGGTACTCGCCATCTAGCGGTGAATGCTTGAGCTAGCTCCAGCATGACGAGCCGGACTTTTTTTCAGTCCTGATTCTTCATACCTTGCTTCATCGCACTAACTATTTTATAAGAATCTTTCATTCGTTTGATCGTTGCTCAATGTTGACGGTATCAAAAATTCGAATCTGATCTAAAATAGTTCGATTTTTTATCAACCTTTTCAATTATTAGTGTAGCAATATATATGTTTTCAGTGTTTGAACGAAAGACAATTGAGTAATCTTCAAAATAAAACTTTTTTCTCAAAAATGTAATTACAATTTAGGATAATTGATTAGTGGTTAAAACCAAGTCTCAGAAGAAAAAGTGTGTTGAAACAGCAAAGTTAAAACAACGTTTTCTCTATATTTTGTATGGGAACCTTATAGTTTTTTTTTTTTATCATTATAGTTATGACATACGTTCGACGTTTTAGCCAAAACTGTTTTCTTAATTTGCTGAAAAGAATAAATTGACATTTTCAACGGGTCATTAATAATAATTTGAACATTATAGTAACATAAAAATCTGCAAAATTAAGAAAATTAATGGTAACATATGTTAAAATAATTCAAATGATAAATTTGATCATTTCTACCAGGTTCGTCAATATTTTTATTCATTTTATCGTAAGAATTGTTAAAAAAAGTCATTAGCTTGAATAGTTCTATGATTCCTCTCACAAATCACGTGAAGAACAGTTATAGAAAAAATTCGTTTTTGTGCTTCCGCCGAACGAAATCTAAAAATATTACTTTCAGTTAGGGGAATTCGCAAGAGTAGTAGATTACTTGCCTCCGGAGCACAAAAAACTGGAAAGTCTTAGAGCATAATATGATTCTATCAGCCTCGAGTTTTAAACTCCCTAAATGCAAAGTGTACTATTTATTACAGGATGCTCTGTAAACAAGAGCGCGTACAACGAGTGCTTCTTCTACGAAAGCTTCGTAAATGATGCATGCGTTCGATCGCCAAAGCAGAGAAAAAGAGAAAGCATGTCAAATGCACAAATTCATATTTGGAAATCAATATGTATAAGCAATGTTATAAGACGTACATGAGATTCAAAGCTTATAACCCGGGGCTTAAAATAATATTTAGTATATGTTATGATGCTTTGTATTACCCTGCAAAAATGTGTTTTGTCACTCGCGAATTCACAATGCGCCATCTGTTAATGAATTCTAAGATTTTATGATCAAATTAGACACTTCTTTGGTGAAAATACTCATTATAAATAATGGCTGCATGACCACTAAATATCATTTAAAAAGTTTCAAAATACATAAGCTTATTTTTTGCGATGATCATTTTAAATAAAATGAAAATGACAATTGGATTGTTTCAAGAAATTTAGACCAGTTTTCAACAACCTAAAGTAGGATAATCCTATACTTGTCTACACCACTAGAAGGCGAGGTACCTTTATTTGTATATCTGCAAAAGGCAAAGTAAAACTATTCATATAAGTAAAGCAACGTTTATAAAAATTCAATTACAATTACTATTCGAAATTTATATTAAGAAATTAAATTGATTTTTCAAATTAAATTGAAATTTTAAGAGTAAAAAATTAAAAGTAACTAATCAAGGTGTGTTCAAATGGTAAGTGCAAAATTTTAATCAAAAAATGGTCATTAAAAAAACCTGGAACATCACCAGTGTCAAATTTTGGAGCACGCTAATCATCTATGGTGTGGGGATGACATATTTTAGAATAAATATTCACTTCTTTACTATATTATTTGACGTTACAGATAATTGCACTAATTAGTTTTAGGAGGCCTAAATATTTTCCGAAGAAATTGACGCTTAGAATTAAAAGCTGGTTTAAATATTGTAGCGATAATAAGTAAATAAAGAAAATCGGTAACTCAGTTGTTAACAATGTAAACATCATAGACGATTTTTAAATGATCCCTCGTAACATTGATCATGTTTATAGTAAAAACAAATTAGTTTGAGTCTTGTCCCCGAAGATATAAGCCATAATACTAAAAGAAAAATTTTACTCGTTTAAATTTCGTAGCACTAAGTAAAAGAATCCATCGTTGATTTTTGTCACCAAAATGAATAAAAATGATAAGAAATTCGAGGAAGTTATCTCGGAAAATAATTCAAGTGAACATGACACTGTTGTATCAAACGAAAAAAAATACTTTTGTAATATTTGCCAGGAGGCATTTACGCTAGAATCAAGTATGATGACACACCGAGATATAACTCACAATGAACAAAAAGATTATAAATGCGACAAGTGCGAAAAGAAATTTGAGTACCGAAGTCATCTAAATAGACACCAAGTATTAGAACACAAAAGCCGTAAAGATTTTGCATGCGACATGTGCGAGAAAAAATTTGTGGAAAAATCAAGTTTGACTACGCACCAGAAATTAGTACACAAAAATCGTAAAGATTTCACGTGCAACAAGTGCGAGAGAAAATTTGAAAACAAATCAACGTTACTCAAGCACAAAAAAATATTCCACGAAGTTTTCAAAGATCATTTGTGTGATAAGTGTGCGAAGAGATTTGGAAACAAACAGAGTTTGCTCTTGCACATAAAGATGGTACACGGCAGTCGTAAAGATTTCATTTGTGAGCCCGTGAAAAAAAGTCCAAAAAATTACCCATGCGATAAATGCCAAAAAAAATTTAGACAAAAACAGCATTTGCTCAGCCACCAAAAAACCATCCATGAAGGTCGCAAAGATTTCGAATGCAACAAATGCGAGCTGAAATTTGGAGTAAAATCGTCATTGATCAGACACCAAAGGTCAGTCCACGAATGTCGCAAAGATTTCGCATGTAACAAATGCGAGAAGACATTTACAGAAAAAAGAAATTTGCTCTCACACCTAAGCACAGTCCATGAGGGTCGCAGAAATTACGCATGCGACAAATGCGAGAAGAAGTTTGGACAAATGTCACATTTGCTTTCCCATCGAAGGTCAGTTCATGAAGGTCGCAAAGATTTTGCATGCGACAAGTGCGAGAAGAAATTTGGGCGCAAATCGCATTTGATCATACACCAAAAAACAATACACGAAGGTTGCAAAGATTGCCCATGCGACAAGTGCGAAAAGGTATTTGGACACAAATCGAATTTACTTTCGCACCAAAAAACAGTCCATGAAGGTCGGAAAGATTTCACATGCGACGATTGTAAGCAGAAATTTGGACTAAAAGCAGATGTGTTGAAGCACCAAAGGACAGTTCATGAGGGTCGCAAAGATTACGCGTGTGACAAGTGCCAAAAGAAATTTACCCAAAAATGTAATTTTATCGCCCACCAAAAGGTAGTACACGAAGGCCAGAAAGATTACGCATGCGACAAGTGCCAAAAAAAATTTGGACAAAAACAGCATTTGCTCAGACACCAAAAAACCATCCATGAAGGTCGCAAAGATTTCGAATGCAACAAATGCGAGCTGAAATTTGGAGTAAAATCGTCATTGATCAGACACCAAAGGTCAGTCCACGAATGTCGCAAAGATTTCGCATGTAACAAATGCGAGAAGACATTTATAGAAAAAAGAAATTTGCTCTCACACCTAAGCACAGTCCATGAGGGTCGCAGAAATTACGCATGCAACAAATGCGAGAAGAAGTTTGGACAAATGTCACATTTGCTTTCCCATCGAAGGACAGTTCATGAAGGTCGCAAAGATTATGCATGCGACAATTGTGAGCAGAAATTTGGATTAAAAGCAGATATGTTGAAGCACCAAAGGACAGTTCATGAGGGTCGCAAAGATTTCGCATGCGACAAGTGCGATCAGAAGTTTGGACTTGCACATCATTTGGTGTACCACCAAAAATCAATCCATGAAGGTCGAAAAGATCACGAATGCGACAAGTGCGAGAAAAAATTTGCACTAAAATGGATTATGATTCAGCACCGAAGGATCGTACACGAAGGTTGCAAAGATTACGCATGCGACAATTGCGATAAGAAGTTTGGAACTCGAAGCTATTTAAGAAAACACCGAAAGACAGTACACGAAGGTCACATGGATTACGCATGCGATAAATGCGAGTACAAATTTGGATATAAATCGAATTTACTTGTACACCAAAAAACGGTCCATGAAAATCGTAAAGATTACGGATGTGACAAGTGCGAGCAGAAATTTGGACAAAAAGTGAATTTACTTGTACACCAAAAAACGGTCCATGAAAATCGTAAAGATTACGGATGTGACAAGTGCGAGCAGAAATTTGGACAAAAGTCGAATTTACTTGTACACCAAAAAAGAATTCACGAAGATGGTAAAGATTAAGCATGCCATGATTTCGAAAAGAAATGATGATTGACAACAGTAAATATGTGTAAATACATATATTTTTTCTGAAATTTCAATAAAAATGTTCAATAATTATGATTGTGTCTTACTTGATATGAACTGTGTTTTATTTTCGGCTCCTTGGTTACCTGCAGTTGTTCAAACAACGATCAGCCGAGAGTTTCTTCACATATTGTTTGGAACTGGATTTTTGATTAATCTCACGTAATAATATCGAGATCCCGAATCGATCGAACTTGCACTATGATGAAAGATTTTGTTAAATTTTCCAACAGACTTTTTATTTCTGCTAAGAGACAAGTTATCATACATCATTACTGCAAAAGCAAGTTGGAAACCGTTTATTCGAAACGAAAAATGTTTTCTAAATTTCTTCAAAATTAATAAAAGCTCTCGTAACTGTTTTTTTTCTTAGTACTTTTAACAATTCAAAATCTTTGTCAATGCCTTTCCGAATCGCGTGAGTGGCACAATTTTTCTAATCTACCACTTGGGACATTCTTATATATTTTCTCTATACATTACGCCACATCAAAAAACTGACGAGAAATGTATCGTTACTTAAAAAAAAAAAAGAAAAAGCTATATACGTCTACTCAAAACATTCATAAACTCTTACATATCTCGCGTTTAATTATAAAATCTGCTGCTCTCGGTCTCCATACATAATAGCGATAATAAAAACGTGCTCGATATTTATTCTTCCACGGCACAAACGAAGATGCTCCTTTTTTCCATCTCTCTCTCTCTCTCTTTCTCTTCTCTCCCTATCTCTATCTTTTTTTACTCCGCGTAACCATTTTGAAAGGGGCACAATGGCTTGGCTCGTTTCGTCCTTCCTCCCAGAGCTTTTTACTACATATATCTATGTATATAATGCTCGGTTCGGGTACGCGCGCGTACTCCAACTCGGTGCACAAAATCTTGTCTCTCTCTCTCTCTCTTGCCTACAGCATTTTCTTATCGCCCTTGGCCAATATCGAGTTACCTCGTGTATGTGTATGTGTGTGTGCGCGCGCTGCCGAGTTCCTTCTGGAATCGCGCCTAGTACTGAATTTTTTTTGCTACTGCTGCACACGCGACTCCTTATCAAGTTGTAATGTATAAGAGAATAGCAAAAGCGATCTCCATTGTCCTTGTGCCGTGGTGCCAATGTCGAATGAATAATTCAATCGGTGTCGAATTGATGCACGGTAAAATCAGATTATTAAAAATTACATATGTTTTTTTACTGTATAGTAAAAAACCATTGATGTGACGCTTTTTCTCATAAAAAAATGGCCATTTAATGGCAATTCATGGCAAATGACCATTAAATGGCCATTTTTTATGCGAAAAACCGTTAGGGTAAACGAGAGATATCAGGTCTCGCCTTCGATCCTTGGCTAAGCTCCATTTTTACTCAACTTTGAATTAAGTTTCTAGATAAGGTAAAAACTTGATTAAAGTATTTACATAATATAGTTTACCCGTATTCGATCGATAAAGCCAACTTTTTTTCAATTTTCTTTGTATACAATTATATCTTTAATATTAATTATTGAGCGAAAATAGGCACAGTCGCCTTACTTGAATTATATGGAAAATGTAATGTATTAAAAACTATTAGTAAATACAGTCAAACCTCTGTAGTTTAAATGTATGTTTTAATTGATGAGAGCGTTTGTGAGGAATTAAATTTCGAATAAAGGGGTTCCTTTAAATAAATAATTGAATACTAATGACTTCGTATGTGTAATTATAATAATGTTGATTTTTTTTATAAGTGTGGGTTTTCTTAATCATTTATAAACTGGACTAAATCGATAATGGAACTAAAACCTACTCCATAAGTCGAAGTTAATATTTATCGATAAACACATAAAAATTAATCTACCCAATAATAAAATTTCTCCATAACTCAAGTACACATCTCTCGGTCAGTAGAAAGTCCATAGATCTTTATAGTAAACACACTACACGCGCGATCGATCTCCACCGTAAATTAGCAAAACAATCAAACGTCAAAAGTCGTGCGAGCATAATATAGACGCGTCGATCCGCAGTTTGTATACACACTCGTTTCAACAGCCAACAACCTGTTGCTCCCAGCAGCAGCAGCTACATCGCAATTCATGCACACCTATACCTATATATACATCGTGTGTATATATATCCAGCGCCACCGACGCCATAGCCGCGCGCACATACACCCACGCAGCAGCACACTTCGTCGTGTATACCGAAGGGGTCGACCAATCCTGCGACCCTTATCAGTCACCGCCATTGGCTCTCGCGCCCCCTCCACGCTCTCCTCAACTGTTCTCTCTTTTTCCGTGTTCCGCTGCTGCTGCTCTCTTATAACCCTCCTCCTCGAGCCAGCTGGCGGCGGCAGCGGGGGCGCCCCGACGAAGAGAGACAGAGAGAGAGAGAGAGAGAGAGATAGCTCGGCCCGCAAAATATAATACACGCGCGCGCATAACGGACCGAGCGATCCAGCCGCGCAGAGATTCGTCTTTCTTTCGCCACTAGTCCTTGTTGCTTGTTGCTGGCTCGCTGTGCGTGTATCAATTGTTGACTGCATAAAAAGCTCCTTGTTGTTGTTGTTGTTTTTTTTTTGTAACGATATAAGAGAAAAGAAGGACGATATAAAAGATTTTTTTTGATATTTGCGAATGATGAAACTGTGCGAGATTCTCGAGTGAAACCTTTTTTTATTTATCTATACTTTTTCTAAACGAACGTCGAGCAAGTGCAATCTACCACATAAATAAACAAATAAATAGAATAAACGCGATGTCGTCCGCGAAAGCTCTGCACGTGAACGAGCACATCAAGCGGCCCATGAACGCGTTCATGGTCTGGTCGCGGGGCCAGCGTCGCAAGATGGCCCAGGAGAATCCCAAGATGCATAACTCGGAGATCTCGAAGCGGCTCGGCGCCGAGTGGAAGCTGCTGAGCGAGGGCGAGAAGCGGCCCTTCATCGACGAGGCAAAGAGACTCAGGTAAGTGACAGAGATAGAGTGAGAGTGAGAACTTGATCGAAAAACAAGCGAGCGCAATCATCGCGTGTAGTACTAGTTGCAACGAGGCAGGGGGTAGAAATTTTCCAAATCGACGGCCAGCTGGGGGGAAGATACTAATTGCGTTTTACAAGGCCGCGTGTAAAAGGGGGATGGAGCTTTTCTAGACGATGACACTCGAGAGAGAGATGAACTTTGAAGGGTCGATGCATCAAAATAAAATAAAAATACGACGATAGATGTCGAGGGTCGCACGCACGTATGAATATAATAAACGATATATCGCCGTTGCTTACGAGTAAAAACACAGTGAAAAACGCTACGAAAAAAAACATACTGATAAAATGCCCCGAAAAAAAACACAGCTCATTGAATGCTGTGAAAAAAAACACACCTCATCGGAGCGCCACGAAAAAAAACACACCTCATTGAATGCCATGAAAAAAAAACACAGCACATTGGATACCGTGAAAAAAAACACATCTCATTGGATGCCGCGAAAAAAAACACACCTCATTGGACGCCACGAAAAAAAACACAGCAGAATAAAAACGCAACAAAATTCGATTCGGTGTGTTTTTTTTTCGCGGCATCCAGTGAGCTGTGTTTTTTTTCGCGGCATCCAATGAGCTGTGTTTTTTTTCGCGGCATCCAATGTGCTGTGTTTTTTTTCATGGCATTCTATGAGGTGTGTTTTTTTTCGCAGCGCTCCGAAGAGGTGTGTTTTTTTTCGCAGCGCTCCGATGAGGTGTGTTTTTTTTCGCAGCGTTCCAAAGAGGTGTGTTTTTTTTCATGGTATCCAAAGAGGTGTGTTTTTTTTCACGGCGCTTCGATGATGTGTGTTTTTACTCGTAAGCAACGGCGATATATCCTTTGGTTTTTCTTCTTTATCTCTCTTTTCACCATATATAGGCGCGATTATTGTACGTAGTACGTGAAAATTCAAAATTTACGCGCGCATACGATTCTCTTCTATATACACGCATGTGATTTTTCCCGCGTAGCGCTCACGGCCGACAGAGAAAGAGAAGAAGAAGAAGAAAAAAACCCATTTACAAATCCAGCTTATATACCCTTGAATACGTATCTTTAAGCCTTGCTGCGCGTCATAATATGCACGTTTGTATAAATTCGAGGGAGCCCCCCGCGCGTGGCCGTACTTACTACTACTACTACACAGGGCTATTTATTATCTCGAGGGCGATTCTCGTGCGCTATGTATTCTGGCTTTATTGCCCCGTGGCTGCAGCATCTATATATTATATCTATCCACGCGATGAATATATAACATATTTAATAATCGCGCGGGATGTACGGAGAGAGCCTTTGATGAGTTTATTTAGCCGATCCCACTTGGGATAGCTGCTATGTACTCGCTCTGTATGAATTTAATAAGCTTTTAATGCAGTGAGATCCGATTTATAGTAGGCTCGAGATTATACCGAGCTAATAAGTGTCGATATAGGCATGAGATCGAAACAAATCGAGACATTTTTCATGTAAACGCGAATCGTTGAATTTTCCCAACGAAGCCAGATTTATGTAAGTGGATGCCGATGCACAACATTTTTCTCTTTTCTCTATTCCTTTTTTCCACCTCTCTCCTCTCCTCCTCTTTTTTTTCTTCGTCTTACCCCGTACGCGACCGCCCGCGCGATAATATAAATGCCAAAAGGAAATCTCGAGCGTCCGGAAATTGAAAAGACGTGCCATTTTTCACGCGCGACTCCTAGGCTGCCTCCTACGTTCCTCCTCCTCCTCCTTCTCTCGTTCTCTCTTTTTTTTTCCTCTCTCGCCATCAAAGAAAACATATATCTATAATTCGAGAGTCGAGGGCAAAAAACAATGAGGCGAGTCGCAGTCGGCGCAAAAAAGTGACAGTCGCTGCCGGTATCGATAAAAAAGGCACATAATGTTTCATATATATATAAAATATATGATATAATAATACACAATCGCGCAAGGGGTTGAAAAGAAGGAAAATTGAATTTCTGTGCTCGTTATCGCGCAGCGCCGATGTATATAAATATAATAATAATTCGGATAGGCAAAGAGAAGATATATATTTCGGAGCATGACTTTTAGAAAAAAGTGAGTTGAATAATAATAAAAAAAGAAGAAGAAGAAGTAAGGCGATATCGCGCGAATCGGTCAACATTGATTCACGCTCGTGTACCTCGCGCGAATTCGTGATTTTTTTTTCTTCTCCTACGTTCATATTCGTCAATAACAAAGAGGCGATAAGCTACCTGGTATACGATACGTACAATGCCGGACATTCAGCGTCGAAAAAATCGAAATCAATTTTTTTTCTTCTCCTCTCATTCACTCGGAACTTTTTATTTTTTTTTATCGAACGTGTATATGCGCGCGCGAGAGGCATTATATTATCGTGTCGCTTGCTGCTGCTGCCGTATTTGCTTTGATAATTCTTACATTTGACTTATTTGTTATTTACCCTCATAATCATGTATATGGTGATTCACACGACGCGAATTTTTTTCTTCTTCTCCTTCGCGTCGCCGTTGGTCGTTTTCGATTCATACGTATATACGTATCATTTATCGAAGCGCCCGATCGTCGGATCGCTGCGGTTTAAGCGGCGCGGGTAATTATACACGCGTGTACTCCACCATCTTTACGGCTCTATACATAATACACATAGACTCAAAGTCATCGGCGGCGACGAGAAAGAAGAAGAATAAGAAGAAAATTGATAAGAATAAAGCGAGGGTAAGGGAGGGGGGAGAAAAAAAATTAGTAAGGGCCTCTCGTCGTCGTCGAGACCTAATCTGTTCTACTGCCGTTTTCACGGCGCGGGTTGCACAATGTGGCCCTCGAGATAACAAATAAAGCCCTATTGTCGCAATTGTGTGGATTTAAAAGGATTTGGCCAGGGCGCGCGACGCTCGGCGCACTAGGCTGCAGCCGGCACCCTCTTGGGCAACGAGCGGCACACGTATTATATATACAGATATATAGACACGCACATACATACACGCAAGAGCTCCGTGTCATATTTTATGATACATTATCTTTCGAAATACAAAAACAAACGAGAAGAAAAAAAAATATTGAAATCATGTACTGCGTATGGAGGGACGAGCAATCGTCAAGAATTTAAACTCACCGATCATTTATACATAATATAGGGCCGAAGCGGGGGCGCGCGCGCGCGCGACGGACTTTAAACTCTATTATATATTATATTATATTCAACCCTTCGCGCGCCCGTGTAGAGTCACGCCCTGCGAGCACACGAGTGTGTGTGTGTGTGTGTGTGTGTGTGTGTGTAGTACGTGATCAGCTTTTGAGAATGGTAAGCGCCGCGTTTGATTCCCTCTTCTCTCTCTCTCTCTTTTCTTTTTTGTTATCACCGCGCCACAATAGACTCTCTTATTGGCTTACAATGCAGCCGATTCTCGCTCGCTCTGTGCTACTACTATGTGTATGGGTGTATGCGCGCTCGGGGTATATATGTTTCAGGGCCGGTCTTTTTTTTTTTGTCAACTCTGGTCTTTTTCTTTTATATAAAGGTATAAAACACAATGCGCGTATATGAATATGTGACTGCGCGAGTCGCGTTGATTACGTGTGTATTCGACGCGGCTTATGTATTGCCGTATATTATTATGAGTATGCGAATAACAGTCCACTTGTGCGTAGGTATATGTGTATAGGATAACTTCCAAAATAGGTCTGACATATTTTACAGAGATTTTTCGAGATGATTATTCGCAATATTAAGTCACTTGCATTTTTGAAAATGAGTCGCTAAAGTTAAGAGCAGATTTAGTGTAAAATCGAACGCGTTGAATTCTATTGAGAGTACTTTTGAGTGATAATTTGAAAATTATCGAATCAGAAATGAACTATATTGTGTTTTCGCACGTTAACTGCAAAAGATGAATGAAAATTTAACCGTATATAATATTTTCAAGACAATAAATGAACAACAAAATCAATTCTTCGCCTTCCTTTATTGAAAATAAACATTTCAACGCTGCGTCAATGCGTTGATTTACGTAAAATTCAATCGTCATTAGAACCAACCTCTACCGCTAGATGGCGAGCAGCCTCGTCCGTAAAAATCTGCAAGTGGCAAAGTAAAAATAATCGTATAAAGTCAAACCTTTCGACAGCAAACAGTACTCGATCTATACTTGTCTTCGAGAGAGTCTTACTCAAAAATCATCAGCCGCTTCCCACCTTTAACCTCGAAAACGACGCACAGTCGCGATTGTAACGAAATTAAGCGAGAAAAAGAACAGCGGCGGTACATTGCGCGAATTGTGTCATCGCGAACCCGCCCACACGATAAAAGAGCCGCAAAACAAAACACACATACACACACATACTGTACATAAAATCTCAGCGGGGTGGGAGAGAGTAGCGTACGCGACACGCAAAACTACGAGAGACTCCAAATAATAATGCACATACCCTCGCCCAAGAGAGAGAGAGAGACATAGTTGCGGGTGCGCGGAATAATAATTGCCACGTACCTACCCCCCCCCCCCGTATTCGCGTGTACTACTACTACTGCTACTAGCTCGCAGCAGCGGCGGCACAGACAATGTGTGTCCCGCGGCAGATAGCACAAAAGCGCGGTAAATCAGTATAAACATTGGGTAAAAGCTCGCGGGTGCGCGATATATGTGCGTACATGCGCGCGTGTATGCAGCGAAAAGCTTGTGCAGGCCGCGCCGCGACAATAACTCTCGGTATATATGCACGCACATATTCATATTCGAGCTCTATGTATATACCCGCCTGTATATAGCTAGCTTTCTTTTCCTATTTTTTTTTTCGTGTTCGAGTGTGTGTATTTGCTTGCATTTCTGTTTCACGTAGAGTAGAGGATAATCGCGTTCGCGTTCGCTTTATTCTACTTCTTTTTTTTCTCTCCATACTTCTCTGCTTGTATCATAATACACTGCTTTGTTATCGCACGTGCGCTACGATACAGAAAAAAAGGAAGAAACCCTGTTTGTCATAAATACCCCTATCTCTATCCCTGTCTTTTACTTCGCGCACACAACAACAACGCGATATCTCTCTCTCTCTCGCGGGCGCATAATGCTCCATTATGCTCGACTCTCGTCGCTCGCTCGCGCAGCACGTATTTATGCATACACCAGTGTGTGTGTGTGTATATGATACTTAAGTACTCTAGTATATAGACATTCTCTTGCACCTCTTTTCTTCTCTCTCTCTCTTCTTTCTTGACTTTATCCGGCTTTTTTATTTTTCTCGCCTCGCGCGGCATACACAAATATGCGTGCCGAGCGAGATAAAAAGAACTCGCGCTCGCGCGCGCGAGGGTAAAAAAAAGGCGCGAGAGTTTGTACGTATATACATAGAGGATCCTTTTCGCCCGCGACAACAGAAACTTTTGTGTGGCATAACATTCGCACCTTTCTCGAAAAAAAAATAACGTCGCTCGAATTATTCTCGAGGCTTTGATGCGTTACGCGCGCGCGAGATGCACGTGCGGTTGGGGGGTAGGAGGGGGATGACGATCACTACGGGGTCAAGAAACTACCAAGGGGGTAAAGTTTCGACGGTGCCGCGGCGCACTTGTTCGTGGCCGGTGTACACGCCTTTGCGCGCGCTCTCTCGATGATTGTTCGGGTCTCTCGGGGCGTAATTTTACCGCTGCTATATACGCATTTACGGTGTATTACCGCGGGTGTGTGTGTACAAAAGGGTCGAGATTGATCGACGACGCTCGCTGGATGACAATACCAACTTGTGCGCTGCGTTGTGGATGAAGCAAAAAAAAATACCTTAAATTGAAAGTAGATGCATTAATTTGACATCGGTTATTAACAATGTTCGTGTGCAGATTTATTGTGTTACATGAACTGCATATTAGGTACACATTATTTTCAATGCAAAAAAGGGCCAAAAGGATTGAATCCTACACTGAAATTTAAGCATTTTTATAAAAAATTAATGTTTGAATATAAATTAATTTTTTTCGTTGATTGCTTTAAAAATGTATAAAAAGTCGATAGTGCCGGGATCCACCACCAGATGGCGAGTATACTTTAATCTGCCAAAATCTGCAAGTGGCAAAGTCAAAATAATCATATAAGTCAAAGCAAGCTCATTGCCAATTAATTTAATCTAGATCTAGATGCCAACTGCCTAGTACTTTTAAATCTGTACATCCGCAAGTGGCAAAGTTAAAATTATAGTACAAGTAAGAGCACAACTTTTGCCTTGAGTCACTTTTCTTTACGATTAAGCGAGTCTTACATTTCAAAAACGAAATATTATAATGTCAATCGCATGAAATTTCACTCGAAACAAATTGCGAACAGCGTCGTACATTTGTGTGACCTGCTCGCCTCTCAAAGTATTTCTTTTCTCTTGTGGACACTTGAAAAAAGAAGAAGAAGAAGAAGAAAAGATAAATTTACCTCGCACCCAATATAATAACACAACGCGTGTCCGTATACAATCGCGCGAGTTTGCTACGCGCGTCGCACACCTGGACTGCGCGGCAAGAAACACGCGCATCTTATCGCTCCATACAGCTCGATGTTTGCCTTGTACGCGAGATTTCGAGAGAAAGAGAGAAACGCATAGGCGCGTTTTGTTGCAAAATGTATACACAATATTATTTGGGGTTGGCTATGATCAAACTCAAAAGTTTTTTTCTGTGAAACAAAGCCTTTTTTCATTACACGACTTAAACGTAAAACTAAACTTGATTCTACTGTTTACAAATCTTTATACCTAAAAAACAAAGAAACGACAATGAAAGATCGATCAGCCGATCTTTATTGACAGTAGTTCACACCTAAAGCAAATATAATTATGTAATAAGCTTTTATTCACACTCCAACAATGCCAACTATTCACCGTTATCATGATCATCATTTTTTATCTGCCCCGTGACAGAGCGCTACACATGAAGGAGCACCCGGACTACAAGTACCGACCGCGTCGCAAGCCCAAGTCCGTCATCAAGAAGGAGAACAAGTTCGGCTTCGCGCTGGCCTCGGCCGCCGCCGCAGCTGCGGCTGCCTCCTCCATGGGCCTGCCCACGGAGCATCCTCATCACCCCCATCATCACCATCATCATCACCATCATCCGCTGAGCCACCTGTCGCGGGGTCTGCTCCCGCCCCTCGTGGGCCATCATCATCCAGCTCCGTCGAGCCTCAATCTTCACTCGTCCAGCGGCGGCACTACCACCAGCAACGGTAGTAACAACGGCCATCATCATCATCAGGACGACCTCAAGATACCTCGTTTCTTTCCGCCCTTCCCGTATCCGCTCTATCAGATCCAGCACAAGATGGGCGAGGCTGGGACGGATCTAAGCAGTGGCAGCAGCAGCAGCAGCAAACTCGCCGCGGATCTGGCCTTCCAGGCGCTCTACGGCAGCCATCCAGGGGCGGCGGGCAGCTTTTACTCGGCTGCCCTGCACCATCAGCAGCAACAGCAGCAGCAACAGATGGCCTCGAGTCTCAGCGGCTGGCCTGGACTGACCGCGACGCCGACTTGTCTGCAGATGAACTGCGGCTGTCCGAGTCCACCACCGGCGCCCAGCAACAAAGACAAGCGTGCCCTGTCGTCGTCCTCGTCGACCACGGGCCCGAGCCCCGCCAGAGCCGACGACAACGACAACTCGCTGCTGTACAACGAGTCGGCGACGCGGCAACAACAACAACAACAGGCGGCGATGATGCACGACGACAAGTCTCAGGATCGCTGCGGCTACTCGAGCGGTGCCTCGGCCAGCTCGGCCTCGCCCATCGTCGTCGAGAGGGTCGCCTCGCCGCCGCCACCCCCGAGAAAGCCAACACCACCACCAGCATCCAAGCCAGCTCCGAGCAGCAAGTCGTCCAACTTCTCCGTGCAGAGCCTGGCGACGAGCTCGCCGCGCTGCCACGTCATATGAAGGCCGCTTCCGGTTCTCCCGGATCTCAATTATCATCATCATCAACATCGGGGGAACCATCAACAGCAGCAGCAGCAGACTAGTGGCTGGAGCAGCGCCGACTGGTGGCGACAATTGACCAGTCCGGCGCAGCTGCAGGCCCAGAACCTGTGCACGACCGCGGGTAACGGCGGAGGCGGTGGTGATCGTGACTCGCCGTCCTCGCCGCCACCGCCGCCGTCGACGACGACGACGACACCAGCAGAAGCTGCGGCCGTTGTAACGAGCAACGCCGCGAGGCTCATCTTCGACGACGCCAGGAGGTCCGAGTCCATCGCTGGCGTACAGTAGTGAGGAGGATTGGGTCTGTTAAACGATATTTTTATCCCTGTACATACTACCATTATACGGCATGTTTGTAAAAGCTCCGAGGAATGTAATATTTATTATCGTTAGTTGCTCTAGTTATGTAAATTAAAAAAAAAAAAGTACTTCCTCCTATCGCTCCGGTGCAATATCGTATATATATTATATAAATAAAAACGTAATATCCCCCGCGTACGCGCGCGAAAAATAATTAATAGAGATTTCTTTCTTTCCTTTTTTTTCGGGGGGGGGTTGGAGAAAATGGTCAAAGTGCATCCATGTGCGCCATTACAGAAATTGCATAAACGCGAAATTTTAAATCGAATACGAGGACCGCGTATACAGCACATATACATTATATTACCGCCCGATATATCGTGTTTACGGAAAAATAGGAAGACCGAGAAAAAACAACTTTAATCTTTTATACATAGATGCGCGATATTTTGTGTGTGTGTGTGTATAAAAATCCCGTGCGCGAGGCAACCCCGGCAATTTTTTGGTCATTAAGCAGGAAAATGAGTTGCTCGGTTCTCAAACGCGATACACGATAATAATAAAAAAAAAGGAGGAGCAAGAAGAAAAAAAAACGACGCGCATGTATCGACGAGAAAAAGAGAGAGAGAGAGATGGGGAAAAAATTGCATTTTGCCCTTCCTCCCTTTCTCGCGGAATTTCCATCCGTATATACACACATGTACGCGAAAAAAAAATGATAGAAGAAGAGAGAAACTCTTCTTTTTCTTCTTCGTCTTCGTTTTTCTCTTTTTTTTTCTTCTTTTATTCGTCATCGTTGTGTCGTGTGTGCGCGCGCGCTATTGAAAAATAAAATACGTATACGCGCGCGCCTCTATGCACTCGTTGGAAATCGATACGCAAATCCTTTTGCCAAAGCCCGCGACCCATGTGTGTGTGTGTATGTGAAAATAACCAAATACACATGTGAGTGTGCGAGTGTGTGTTTTTGTATAAAGTACGAATACACGTCGTGTAAGCATGGAAAAAACACGAGGCGAGACTTATTTCCCCTATTAAGTAGCGCAAAAAAGCTCCTCTCTCTCTCTCTCTTGATACATGTGTGTGTGTCTCTTTGGCCGAGCGACCATGCGAACTTAAGCTTTCGGAAAGAGAATATTGTATACGAGATACAAACACACATTACGTAAATACACGAAGATACGTATGTACGGTTAAATTCGGTATTAAGAACGAGAGGAAGAAAGAGAGAGAGAGAGAGAACGGCAAAATCGAACGAATGAGTTTCCCCCGACGACGACGACGACGTGTAATATAGTTATATAGTTGAAATTCTGTGATCGACGTAATGATATGAATTGTATAAAATAAATAGATGATAAAAATGTTACTGAATATTGAGAAAAAAAATCATATTTGTAGATCGTAAGGCTGTAAGTAAAGTCGACTGGAGAAATCGTTTCGTTGATTTTTTTTCTCATTCTTCCTTTATGAACCGCGACTCGGATTCGATGCGATGTGTCCGTTGTTTTTTTATGATTGAACGGATCGTAGTGGAGTTTTTGCGTAAGAAATGTGAATGAAATTTATGAACAAAAAGATAATTTCATTGCCTGGTAGAAATGATCAACATTAAAAAATACGTTATCAACGATTGGATTGTTTTTTGGCGATCTTTCTCCTGCGATTAAGGGCATTTTTAATGACCTAAAAGTGACATTTGAAGGTTTCGAAAAATTTAGGCTAGTTTTCAATTGCTTTGAATACGATTACTTAAACTTTAAGCATTCGCCGCTAGATGGCGAGGCACCTTTATCTGCAAATCCGAAAGTGGTAAAGTAAAAATAATTGTATAAAATCAATAACACTCGGTATAATATTCATGTATAGGTCCCAACTTTTTTTTACAATCCACAAAACGTTTTCGTAAATCTACAAGCTAGCCATACAATCTTGAGCATTTCTACCAGGTTTACTACCAAAAAAAAAGTCAAACATTTATATCAATAATCATGTGTAGAATGGACTTACGGACAAAAGAAAAAATTAAGAAATAAATCCTACCACGACGATCATCAACCACAACTATCTTGTAAAAAGTCTCCTGCATAATACGCATCTTATAAATATATTATACAAACTATATCGATTGTAAATAAAAACTTATACATATTACGATGGAAAAAATAATTGAAAAATAAAAGCACTGGAAGAGGCGCCGGTTCAATATACAAACATGACTCGACTCAGTTGATGTACGAATTAATTATCTCCCTTCACGCATTATTATTATATACAGCATCAGCGGCAGTAGCAGATAAGTGGCATAGCAGCGATCATCCAATCTAATTCATGCGGCTCAACTAGTCTCGCGGAGATGAAATTCAGATTTCGAGGTATATACTCACACACACGCGCGCGGCAGTTATTATTACGTTATATAACGTCAAGTGTCAGTGTGTGTGTGTGCGTCATGTAAATGTGCCAGGGTGCACTGCGCCATAATTACCGAAGAGCGCCGCGCAACTTCGCTAATTATGCGATCATCTCTCGGTACATTATTACGGTTGATTACCCAAGCGCGCGCCTGTATTACCGCTATATAATGCACGCGCGTCGTGTTCGAGAGTTTCTAGAGTATTATACGTGTATGTACGTAGTTATCGAGTGCGCGAACGATATCAATCATTATTTTTTCGCTTCTTCTTCTTCTACTACTACTACTTGGTTTTTCGTGTGTGCAGCACCAGCACCGCCATCCCCCCAAGTAAGCGGGCGCACAAAAGCGAGAAATTAGACGTGCCTCTCGTGCCCTTTATTTTCTACGCGGTGTGATATCTTGCTTATACTATACTATGCTGATGGTCGTGCGTATATATATAGAGCTCTGCGGAGCCTCGGCGACATTATCGCCCCGCAAAAGTGAGAGAGAGAAAGAGCCTTTTCTTCCTTTCGTCGTCGTAGTCGTCGTCGTCGTCGCATAAAGGCAATCTCGGTATAGCGACTCTACGCGCTTTCTCTCTCTCTCGAGCACCCGGTTGGAGATAGCACGTCGTACGTACGCGCGCGCGCTCGCACAGTCGCACAGCCCCTATCGTTAGACAGTAGCCTTTTTTTTTTCAACTCGACTACATTTTCGAGCGTGCCGAGCTTTTTATAGTGGCCCACGTTAAATCTCGACTCGACTCGCTGTTGTTGTTGTTGTTTTTATTTAACCCGCGAAAAAATGGCGCGTATTTTCGCGGCTGAAACAATCGATCGTATATTATACGCGTATTATACATTTTCTGCCTATGCGACGTAATAATCGTCTTTCTCTCCCCCTTACTCTTGGTAAGAAGAAGAAGATGAAGACGAAGCAGACGAAGAATAAGAAGAAGAGAGAGAGTAAGTAACAAAAAAAAAAACCTTATCTCGCTGCGGCGGATAGTTGCAACGAGGCGACATTCTTCGCCTTATAATATACCCGTGTGCGAGGCGCACAATGGCACACGCAGGCTACAATCGGAGCTCGCAGAGGCAGGGAGAGAGAGAGAGAGACCGAGGCACTTCCGAGCATACTAATGGAGTACCACCACACACACACAGCCTCCCTTTAGCTATATAGTATAGTACTCGCTTAATATTGCACCTCCATAGTCTTCGTTCTCTCCTTGGGTTCCTCCCGAGTAGTCTTACACGCGCGTCTACGGTCTCCCCTTTTGTGCAAGAGAAGAAGATATCAACGAAATTACCTGAGCTGATGCTGCTGCTGTTAGTCGAGAGCTCCGTTTTGGCCCACGCATACATCCACGCACACCTTTTGATACGTACACACACATACTTTTCGGCCGATCTCTCCTCCCACTCAAGTATATATAAGAACAGAGGAAGAAAGAAGAGAGAGAGATAGAGAGAGAGAGAGAGAGAGGAGGGGAGCCGTAGCCCGAGCACTTGGCAAGCTCGAGCTCGTTTCAAGATCAAGATCTCTCATCGCCGAGCGCGTAAAACGATAGCGGCACGAGGCAGCGGCTCCGCCCCCTTCCAGCGCGCACACACACAGATATACACCCGCAAGATCCCCGTAAGACGTGGTTATGCGTCTATGAGTTATTAAACACCGTAAATATATATCGTGTATTTGATGATATGGGTGCACTTTGTAGTGAGACGACAGCTTGAAATACGTAAATTTATATTTTTTTTTTACCATAGGTGCAGTTGTCGGAAGATACGAATTATTTTGGGTCGAGTTTAGAAACAATACAAAATATCCATGAGTTGCGACTGGAAGTTCAAAGCGATAAAATATGCCGATTGTCTATTGGTAGCAGCTGAAAATATACACTGTTACAAAAAAAACCTTTGCTTTGATGCAGACTCGATGTAAAATCAGACATTAGCCAATGTTTCAATACTGATTTAGTTTTCGCTTTGATGGTACAAAGAATCTATCAAAATTCAATCATCGCCGCGAGCTTTGGCCACTAGATGGCGAATACCTCCCTCTGTAAATATCTGCAAGTGGTATAGTGAAGATAATTGTATAAGCCAAAACGTTTTTGGTCAAGCGTTGGTAAGTTGTTCATCCGCGGTTGAAAAAATGAGGTCATTTTCAGACATTTTTCGTGGTCATGAAAACAGAGGAGTCAAATTTTAATTCAAGACCAAAACCTAGAGTTTTGATGAATATTATGAAAGTTACAGACTCAAAATAAAAAGTTATACTTTTGCTTCCTCATAGAGGAAGTTATGTGATATACTAGAAAATGAGATTTTGAACCAGAAGTTGTATAAAAATATGGCTTATACATATTCGAAAACTGCATTGAATTACCAACAAACATTGGCTTTCTCGGCCTTTTGGCTGCGACAAAAGTATAGTGCATACACTAGGATAACAATTTTCTCTCAGCACACCCTCTTTTTATTAGCTTAAATTGAAGATTTATAATTTGTGTGTATGAATAATAAAGGTTAAATTAGTTTATATTAGTGGTCATATGTAAAAATAGCATTTTTATGAGGAAGCTTTTTGCCGATGAATTGGCAAAGGTTTTTTTTTAATGGCAAAAATTAAATTCCAATCATGAGTAAAAAAAATTAATCAAAAAATGAGTAAAAACAAAGACTGTCTCCTTTTGAAAAAACATTTCGGTACTCGAATTTTCCTGACTCGACAGATTTTGTAAAATTTTCCATAACACGCATTATTCGCTTATTTGAAGCACTGAACTTTCTTATCGTACACATTTGAACAATCTAAAATAAGTTTTATGTTTATTAAAATGGCCAATATCATAACTTCTTCTAAATCAAAATTGTAGATATCTCAAAAACTATTAACTATTTGTGCAAATAGTATGAGCTTTTATGTTGATGATCATGTACATAGTTGGGAAAAAATTAACTCCAACCTGATAAACGTTATTAAAATAGTATTTTTTTCATCATTTATTTGAAAAATTGAAATTTTCATCAATTGTTACCAATTCGATAAAATAAGGAAAAAGATTATTTTACCGCAATATGTCTGCGAAAATGTTCTTATTCAGTGTCAAGACTAAAACGTCGAAAGGAGAGTTGCTGAGCGAAGAGATCGTACTCGTATATCAGGTAAGTATCTGTAGCGAGAAAGTGTACAACATTTTAAATTTTGACTCACCTTGATGGGTATACGTGGAAACGTTATTTCTAGTCATCGAAGATCTAATCGTGCACCACAAATTCACGTCATCATTTTTTTTTTTTTTTTTTTGTAAGAAAGCATTCAACAGAGTCAGGACAACAAGGAAGTTCCATCGCCGATTACGCTTTTTTTGCACAGTTTCATCAGGCAAACATGGTTGGATAGAAGCGTAAAAGATATGGGCTATGACTCATCACTATGAATATACTAGTAATCGACGGAAAAAGTTGCAAGAAATGTAGATCAGTGGGCTTCACTTTTTTACACCGTTTTATCAGGTATACATGACTAAATAAAAACTGTACACAATTTTGGTTCTGACTCGTCGTTATGAGAATTAAATACTGAAAATCGTCGAAAAAAGCTCGGGCCAATGTGGTTGGAGAGAAATGTACAGACATTTTTATTTTGACTCATCTCTATGAATATACGATTAAACTTCAGTGAAAGAGTTACTGAAGAGGTGGATAGGTGATTTCGTTTTTTGCATAGTTTTATCAAGCAACTTGGGTTTTAGTTAATATCTTTAGTTTGTAAATGTAAAACTATTGAAATTTCGGCTTTTTTGTCTATGATATTGTTAATAAACTGTAATAAAATAGTTATTAAAAAGTGGTTTTTTAGGTTGCAATACAAACTCTCAAGCAGGGAAATTTTTATTTTTTCAAATTACTAACGAAAAACCAAGAAACAATCGTAATTATGAATCTTATTTTTCCACCAACAGCAGACCTGGACTGGAAGACAATTGCGAGATCATTTTCATAATTTTTCAAAATTACGATTGTTTCTTGTTTTTCTGTTGGTAATTTAAAAAAATAAAAACTTCCCTGCTTGAGAGTTTGTATTACAACCTAAAAAACCACTTTTTAATCAATTTTTTATTAGAGTTTATTGACAATATCACAGACAAAAAAGCCGAAATTTTCATATTTTTTTTATTTACAAACTAAAGATTTTAACTAAAACCCGCTTCGATATTTCGATACATAAGGATTTCCGCTTTCTCCAAATATTTTTTGTTTATGTTTTTACCGCACGGTCAACTAATTAAAAGTATTTTTACCAACCAACTTTAACATGTATAGTATACCGGCGGTCGCTTTGTTTGGCCTCCAGGCACATCAGCTGGTCGATTCGTGACCGTCACTGACGACTGTGAAAACAGCCAATACCAGAAACCGTCATAAGAAGTTGCGTCGATCAGAGGTGTGGTCGATGTCGCTTTTTTTGCACAGTTTCATCAAGCAAACAAAATGTTTAAAGAGGAATGTACAAAAATTTTGATTTTGACTCATCTCGAATTTATGTGTAAACATCGGTGAGAGAGTTACTACAGATTGGGATCGTCATTTTCGTTTTTTTACACTGGTTCATCAGGGAACCATGGTTAGAAAAGAAATAAAAGAAATTTTGATTGTGACACATCTCTATTATAGGGAAACGTGGAAACAAGTTGCGGTGGATGACAATTTCATTTTTTTTGCACGAATTTATCAAGCAATCATACTCGATAAGCAAGTATACAAACTTTTGGCTATGACTCATCGCAATGAGTATACTAGAAACCGTCAAAAGAAGTTGCGTCAATCGGAGGTGTGGTCGATGTCGCTTTTTTGCACAATTTCATCAGGCAAACAAAACGGTTGAAGAAGAGTGTACGGAAATTTTGATTTTGACTCATCTCTGTGATTTCACGAGTAAAAATTGGTAAGAGAGGTACTAAAAAAGAGGATCGGCGAGCTCGTTTTTTTTGCACAGGTTTATCAGGCAAACATGGTTAGAGAAGAAATAAACGAAATTTTGCCTATGACACTTCTCTATTATACGAAATCTTTGGGAGCAGCGGCGGACCGAGCACTCCGATTTTTTTGCACGCTTTATCAAGTGATCATGCTCAATGAGAAAGTGTACAAAATTTTGGTTTTGACTCATCTTCATGAGTATACTAGAAAACTTTGAAACTCGAGTAGTTGTTAGTGTGGGTCTTAGTCGTACTACACATAACTAGCCATTCCTTTTTTATGAGAAAATACTGCTGATCTACTTTACAGCCAAGCATTGTTTCATGAACTAATACGAGAAAGCTTCGACATGAGAGTGACTTCTGCGAAGAAACCACTGACATTTCACTTTTTCGCACAATGTTATCAGACGAACATGATTGGAAAGGAAGTGTACACAATTTTCAGTTTTAACTAAGCTCTATAGATAAATCTATAAAAATTCAACCACCGCCGACAGCTTTCGCCACTAGATGGCGAATATCTCTATCTGTAAATATCTGCAAGTGGTAAAGTGAAGATGATTGTATAAGCCAAAACGTTTTTAAGACAGTCAGTGTACAATGTTTTGCCTGCTGTTGTATCTTTTATATAAAAGAACGTCGAAAAGAAACCGGCAGCAGATGAGGATCGATCAATTTTGCTTTTTTTGCACAGTTTCATCAGGCTTACATGATTAGATAAAAAGTGTACAAAATTGTGATTCTGACTCATCTTAATACGTATACTGAAAGAAGTTTAATCGCCGATTACGCTCTTTTTGCACAGTTTCATCAGGCAAACATGGTTGGAGAGAAGCGTAAAATATATTGGCTATGACTCATCACTATGAATATACTAGTAATCGACGAAAAAAGTTGCGACAAATGTAGATCGGTGGGTTTCGCTTTTTTTACACCGTTTCATCAGGTTTACATGACTGAATAAAAACTGTACTCAATTTTGGTTCTGACATTTTTATTTTGACTCATCTCTATGAATATATGATTAAACTTCGGTGAAAGAGTTACTGAAGAGGTGGATAGGTAATTTCGTTTTTTGTATAGTTTTATCAAGCAACTTGGTTCAGAGACAGTTCGTACAAAATTTGATTGTTATTCATAGCTTTGAAAATATGGTAAACGCATAATCAGACACTTATTTTTTAATTAATCAGGAGGCTGATAAAATTTTTGTTTCAAGAGCTTTGATAGGCCTCTTTAAATCTAAAAATTTTGATTCAATATTTGAGAAGGAGATCATTCTTCTCTTTTCATTGCATTTTAAAAAATTTTTTTTAATACACCGGCTAAAACTAATAAGCCAGAAGAAGTTTATTTATCGAAAAGTATGAACCATTGGCCATCAGTATCGGAACACATTTTACTTCTACATTCAATATCTGGTTCTGAAACAACATCAGCCCCGTATGAGGGGAAACTGCACTTTTACTTATACAATTAATTTTACTTTTTCACTTGCAGATTTACAAATAAAGGTAACTGCCATCTACTGCTGGATACTTACAGTGGTAGAAAAGTATTTTAATTTTTTTTTCAAGCAATTTATTTGTCATTTTCAGTCTATTCAAAAATTTCTATAAATTTTTCATATTTTTGGTGATTTTTCTACTAAAGTTATTTTATTAAGACAGTGAATTATCGTAAATTAAATTATTTACAGTTTTTATTTTTTTTATTATTGGACCATTATCAATGTTGAGCATTTTTACCAGGAAATAAACGTATAATCGTGAACTCAATTTTTAAGAGAGATACTGCTGCACTACTCTGCAGATAATTAGAAGGCTGATAATTTTTTTTGTTTTATAAATGATACGAGAAAGCTTTAAAAAGAAAGTAACTTACAACACAGAATATCACTGACATTTCGGCGTTTTACACAATTTTAACAGGCAAGCATGAGTGCCGAGAAAAAGTTCAAAATTTAAGTTCTTACTCATCTTTAGGAGTATACTAAAAACCCAAGAATTTTTAACTTGATAACCATCAATTTTACGAGAAAAAGTCATAGAATAAAACGGGTTTAGAATTGATCAAAGAACACGCCTGAATTTTTTCAGAATTTTTCGGAACGATTTTTGGATTTTTGAAAAAATGGTGTTATCCAGAAATCCAAAAATCACTCCAAAAATTCTGAAAAAATTCAGGCATGTTCTTTGATCAGTTCTAAACACTTTTTATTCCACAACTTTTTCTTGTAAAGTTGATGGTTATCGAGTTAAAAATTGTCGAAATCATTTTATGACATACAGGTCTTCGGGAGTCAAATTTATGATCGCCATTTTGAATTTCGTAATTATAACTGTTTTACAATAAAGTATACAAGCCATTGACCAAATTCATATGCGTGAGACGCACGAGCAAACCTTTTTTCCGTGTTGAAATTTGAGTTGAACGAGATTTTTTTCTCGAAATGTCATGTTTTTTTTTACAAAATTGTTTATAACTTTTTATTTAATAATTTTTTTAGATTCTGACCCCGGATTCGAAAAGTACATTAAATTTTACTTGAGAAATGATGTCTGAAAAGTTTTTCAAACAATTTCTAGTCGGTGTAATTCATCGTTATAAAAGTTGTCCAAAAATAGTCATTTCAGGCGTTATTGGGTTAATGTTAGAGATCGAAAAATGAAATTTGGAATAGGATAAAATCCAATGAAATAAAGTCGATCCTTGAAGGTTATTTTCACATTTTGATCACATTCAGTAAGTAAAGCTACCAACGATTAATCCGATACCGATGTTTGCGATTAAAAAGATACTAAATATTTCCAATTCTGTGGCTAAATAAATGTACAATCCCCAAAAAAAGTAGAAAAATTATTTCAGCATCGTTAAAATACCGAACTGCATAATAATAAATAGGTTTTATTGTATAAAGAAAGGTAGTGCTTAACCCAGGTGAAAATAGTATGTCAGATCTGACTCCAGATCTGGCATCAGATCTGGTATAAGATCTGATAAATGTACGCCAGATCTGATACCAGATCTTGTATTCGATAATCGACATCAGAACTTATATCAGATCTGACATCAGATCTGATGTCAGATCTGAAGTGACTGTATTACCTTTAATTAATTAAATAATAACTTTATTAATAATTAAAACTTTATAACAAATTTAGTTATATTTTAATAATCACATCGATAATACCTTTAAGAAAAATTCCTACAATATTTAGGTTTCTGATAATGTGAATTTAAATTGATTCAACAACTTTTATTATTAAGATTTATTATAAAATTTTAATTATTAATAAACTTATTGTTTAAATAATT